>NW_018745081.1:0-89917 GCF_001683475.1 Chenopodium quinoa | reverse complement strand
AGCAAAAGAGATTCCTAATTGGATTAGGACTTTTTTTAGCAAAGTAAATTCCTAAGTGGATTAGGACTTGACTTTGGTTTTTAGGCGTGTCTAGGTGTTTTAGGAGGATTGAAATAACCTAATCTAAGTTGAATTAAACTTAGTTAGTTTAGTCATATCCGAATTAGGAACTTGGGGATCAAGTTTCGGTTTTCTTAGGTTTTCTAGGTCAAATGGGATTCTAATTTAATTAGGATTAGTTTTCTAATTTGATTAGGTTTAGAATTAGTTTTGAGTCTATAAATAAAGGTTGTAAACTTTGAATTAAAGAAGAAGTTTTTTTGTTGATTAAAGCTTTATTGCTTGTTAATTTGGAACGTTTCTTTCCAAGTTTTCTTTGTGTTTGACGAGTGAAGTTAAACATAAAAACCCTTAGATTAGGCGAGTGAAACCTGATTTAAGAGAGGTTAGATTAATTAGTGAGTGAAGCTAATTCAAACTATCCTCAAAAACCCCTAAATCACGAGATTAAGGTGAGTGAAGCCTTGAAATCAGATTTAGAACCCTTAGGCGAAAACAAACGAGTGAAGCTTGTTTAAACCTAAGACCAAACGAATCAAGAAACGCATCAGCTTCTTTTGACCATGTATGAACCTCAATGATTCATGATCGGAATGCAAAATGAAAGGTTGTGGCCTCAAATAATGTGACCAATGTTCTAGAGCTCTTACCATAGCATAGAACTCTTTGTCATAGGTGGAGTAATTCAACTTGCCTTGACTCATCTTCTCACTAAAGTAGGCAATAGGACGCCCACCTTGAATCAACACGGCACCAATACCTTTTCCACTTGCGTCACACTCAACTTCAAATGGCTTGGAAAAATCAGGGAGTGCAAGAATAGGAGTGTTGCACATTTTTTCCTTGACTTCTTCAAAGGCCTTTTGAGCTTGTGTAGTCCATTCAAACGTCCCCTTCTTAGTACACTCAGTTATAGGAGCCATGAGTGTGCTAAAATTCTTGATAAATCTTCTATAGAAAGAAGCAAGTCCATGAAATGAACGAACTTCCGTGAGTGTCTTTGGACTAGGCCATGATTGAATTGCTTCAATTTTGCTAGGGTCTACCTTCACGCCATCACCTGAAACTATATAGCCAAGAAACATGACTTCATACAATAAAAAATCACATTTTTCTAGTTTCCCATACAATTTTTCTTGTCTTAAAACAGAAAATACTTGAAAAAGATGCTCAAAATGAGCTTCTTCATCACGTGAATAAATGAGAATGTCATCCAAGTATACTACCACGAACTTGCCAAGAAATGGCCTTAGCACTTCATTCATTAATCTCATGAACGTGCTAGGGCATTTGTAAGGCCAAATGGCATGACGAGCCACTCATACAACCCATGCTTTGTCTTGAACGCAGTCTTCCATTCATCCCCTTCTCTCATGCGAATTTGATGATACCCACTTCTCAAGTCTACTTTTGAGAAGACCTTGGAACCACTCAGTTCATCAAGCATGTCATCAAGCCTTGGAATTGGAAACCTGTACTTGATGGTAATGTTATTAACGGCTCTACTATCAATACACATTCTCCAAGTACCATCTTTCTTAGGGACCAACAAAGCAGGAACGGCACATGGACTCATGGACTCACGCACATAACCCATACCCATTAGCTCTTCAATTTGTCGTTGTAACTCCTTAGTTTCAAAAGGGTTACATCTATAGGCTGGTTTATTTGGCAAGGGTGCTCCGGGAATGAGATCAATTTGATGCTCAATTCCTCGTATGGGTGGTAGTCCTTTAGGTAATTCATCCGGAAAAACGTCCTCAAAATCCTTAATCAATTGGGCTAACCTAGGATTATGAGCAACAAATTTTTCGTGGGTTTCCTTGGAGTATAGCATGAACAACTCTCCCTCACCTTCCAACTCCCTCTCAAACTCTTTAAGAGACAACAAGGATACTTCTTTTTGTGGGGTTTGTGATGGTGAAAACCGTGGGGGTGGTAAAGGGTGTAGTTTTTTCTTCCTCCCTTCATGGACTATGGTATACGTGTTGTGATACCCATCATGTATAGATTTTTTATCAGTTTGCCAAGGTCTACCAAGTAGAATATGACAAGCATCCATAGACACAACATCACATAATATAGAATCACAATATGAACCAACACAAAAAGAAACCATGCATTGCTTCCTAACCCCGGTGCTAGCATTTGAATCTAACCAACTCAACTTGTAAGGTTGTGGATGATTAGTAGTAGTTAGACCAAGTTTAGATACTAAGGTCTTAGACACGGTATTAGCCTCACTCCCTCCATCAATAATCAAATCACATACCTCGTCACCAATTCTACAACGGGTGATGAAAATGTGTTGGCGTTGGGGGGCAGCATCCTCTTCCACACGTGCTTGCAAGGCCCTCCTAATCACGAGGCTAGTCTTCCCCTCTGGCTCGGCCATGCAATCATCACAATCATCTTCAACTTCTTCTTCCTCCTCCTCAAGCTCATCCCAGTTGATGTTTTGAGTGGCCATGAGCTTAACCTCTTGCATGGTTAACGCCCTAGTATTAGGACAATCCTTCTTGTAATGACCTCGTCCTCCACATTTGTAACACACAATGTCACCTAGCTTCACGTCCTTGGTGTCCTTCTTTGGTGGATTACTTGGTTTGTTGAAGGAAGAACCTTCCTTTGTAGGGAAAGAAGGTTTTCGTGCCAATTGAGGGATGGTAGTAGGCTTCTTCTTTTTCCTCTTAGCATCGAACTTAATCACCAATTTGCAAGCTTCAACAAACGTGAGGTTAGTATAACCTTCAAGTTTGTCTTGTAATTCTTGGTCCAAACCAGATACGAAACGCCCCATCTTGAGCTCTTCATTTTCAGTTACTTCACACACAATAGCAAGTCTATCAAACTCTTTTATGTAATCCTCCACAGAGTCCCCATTTTGTTGCAAGGTACTCCACTTCACATATTGACTTTGCTTGTAATTGTGTGGGATGAAACGGTCTCTCATCCGTTTCTTGAGTTTACCCCAAGTAGAGATAGGAGCTTTCCCCCTAAGGGTACGTCCCCTTTGCTCTCCTTGTAGCCAACTATCACCATAGCCTTTAAGCTTGACTTTGGCAATCTTAAAACGTTGAACATCCTCATGAATGTCCTTATATTCAAAGTACCTCTCCAAGGATTTCTCCCATTCCAAGTACTTCTCTGGATCAAGTGTCCCATCAAAAGAAGGGACGTCCACTTTGAGGCTTCTATCCTCCCTCCTAGGTGGAGGGTCCTCATTTTGATCTCTCCTATCTTGCTCGTTCATGAGCCTTGCCATCAAGGCAGCAAGGTTCCCTTGTAGATTGGCATTGGTTTCGGCCAACCTTTCTTGACTAGCAATGGATCGATTAAGAGCTTCCAACGCTGTCCTTAAGTCCGGGTTTTCTCCCATGGTATGTAGGTATTCGACCCCTTAGGAAATGTTTAGAAAAACACCCCCTACCTGACGCGCCAAATGATGTGTAAACAAGATGAGAACCTTGTTACAAAAGTATGTTTTAAGGGGTCTTAGTGAAATCGTGAACAATGAAGGTGAAAATAGGGGAACACTCACCCTAGTTTCGGATATAACAAAGGGGAACACTCACCCTTTGCTTGGTGTAGTTAGGAATAGGGAACACTCAACCCACTCGTTCGCTACGCAAGCTCCTAGGTTTGGGAACACTCTACCAAAACTAGCACTCTTCAAATTTGAACTAACAAACTTGGACCTTAAAAATGACTAGTCACTAAGTCACGTTTAATCAATCAAAACACAAGTGTTTAAGCAAATTTCTGGATACTTTTCATTCATGCATAGCACACTATTTATAGTAGTGTATAAGTTACATAAAGGAACATGGGATTCCTCTTTACAACTTTAAATGATCATCCATCACTTGCCTAATTTAAAAGACAAAATAAGATACTAACTATAAGGTGATTAAAAGGCTCATATAACCGTCCAATTAACCCCTCATAACAACAAAATAAAACTACTCAATTAAGCTTAAAAACTATGCTTAAATTAAGGAGGAAACGTTCAGCAAACATGAAGTCTTCAAAGAGCATCTTCAACGTCCAAGAAACGTGCAAACAGCCCCCTTGAGTCACGCTTGTAACCTCCCATTTAAACCCTTGATTCAAACTCCTTTATTCCAGCAACAACTCTCTAATTAAGTACAAATAACCCCCAAGTAAAGAGGTAGAATAATCAGCCAACCAATGCCTTAATTCACGCCCAACACAAGCCTTGAATCACGCCTTCATAATCAGTCCAATGTAACTCTCAAATGCATCAATCATGCGTGGCTTCAAGCTTGGAAAAACGACACATTAACTAGATGCCTTCAACAAGATTAGTTACACTAAGAGAAGTGTAACCATTTGTTAAACTCTTTGGACTAAAACCGTGCATTGGTTTGAAGAATGATTTGGACAAAAAGAATCCCTCAGTACCTTGCTCACTAGCACCGTTTTGGACTTCCTTATCTTGACCATGGATGAGTGACCCTTGACCATCTTGGTCAGATTCAATTAGCTTTGTAGAATGTATTTGACTTTCATTTGAGTCAAATAACTTTGTTTGACTTTTTTTTACTTTCATTTGTTTCTATTTGCATTGTAGAATGTATTTGACTTTCATTTTCTTCAAATAGCTTTGTTTGAATGTGTTTGACCTTTATTTAATTCAATTTGCTTTGTAGAATGCATTTCACTTTCATTTGATTTATATAGCTTTGTTTGAATGTGTTTGACTATCATTTAAATTAAAAAGCTATTTTTGAATGTGTTTGACTTTCATTTGATTTAAAAGGCTTTGTTTGAATGTGTTTGACTTTCATTTGATGCAATTAGCTTTGTAGAATGTATTTTACTTTTATTTGATTTAATTAGCTTTGTTTGAATTTATTTGACTCTCATTTGATTCAAATAGCTTTGTTTGAATGTGTTTGACTTTCATTTGATTCAATTAGCTTTGTAGAATGTATTTGACTTTCATTTTATTCAAATAGCTTTATTTGAATGTGTTTGACTTTCATTTGATTCAATTAGCTTTGTAGAATGTATTTGACATTCATTTAATTAAAATAGCTTTGTTTGAATGTGTTTGACTTTCATTTGGTTCAAATAGCTTTATTTGAATGTGTTTGACTTTCATTTAATACAATTAGCTTTGTAGAATGTATTTGACTTTCATTTGATTCAATTAGCTTTGTTTGAATGAGTTTGACTTTCATTTGATTCAATTAGCTTTGTAGAATGTATTTGACTCTCATTTGATTCAAATAGCTTTGTTTGAATGCGTTTAACTTTCATTTGATTCAATTAGCTTTGTAGAATGCATTTCACTTTCATTTGATTTAAATAACTTTGTTTCAATGCGTTTGACTTTCATTTGATTCAAATAGCTTTATTTTAATGTGTTTGACTTTCATTTGATACAATTAGCTTTGTTGAACGTATTTGACATTCATTTAATTAAAATAGCTTTGTTTGAATGTGTTTGACTTTCATTTAATACAATTAGCTTTGTAGAATGTATTTGACTTTCATTTGATTCAAATAGCTTTGTTTGAATGTGTTTGACTTTCATTTGATTCAATTAGCTTTGTAGAATGTATTTGACTTTCATTTGATTCAAATAGCTTTATTTGAATATGTTTGACTTTCATTTGATTCAATTATCTTTGTAGAATGTATTTGACATTCATTTAATTAAAATAGCCTTGTTTGAATGTGTTTGACTTTCATTTGATTCAAATAGCTTTATTTGAATGTGTTTGACTTTCATTTAATACAATTAGCTTTGTAGAATGTATTTGACTTTCATTTGATTCAATTAGCTTTGTTTGAATGAGTTTGACTTTCATTTGATTCAATTAGCTTTGTAGAATGTATTTGACTCTCATTTGATTCAAATAGCTTTGTTTGAATGCGTTTAACTTTCATTTGATTCAATTAGCTTTGTAGAATGCATTTCACTTTCATTTGATTTAAATAACTTTGTTTCAATGCGTTTGACTTTCATTTGATTCAAATAGCTTTATTTTAATGTGTTTGACTTTCATTTGATACAATTAGCTTTGTTAAACGTATTTGACATTCATTTGATTAAAATAGCTTTGTTTGAATGTGTTTGACTTTCATTTGATTCAATTTGCTTTGTTTGAATGTGTTTGACTTTCATTTGATTCTATTAGCATTGTTGAATGTATTTGACTTTCATTTGATTCAATTAGCTTTGTTTGAATGTGTTTGACTTTCATTTGATTCAATTAGCTTTGTAGAATGTATTTGACTTTTATTTTATTTAATTAGCTTTGTTTGAATGTTTTTGACTCTCATTTAATTCAAATATCTTTCTTTGAATGTGTTTCACTTTTATTTGATTCAATTAGCTTTGTAGAATGTATTTGACTTTCATTTGATTCAAATAGCTTTATTTGAATGTGTTTGACTTTCATTTGATTCAATTAGCTTTGTAGAATGTATTTGACAATCATTTAATTAAAATAGCTTTGTTTGAATGTGTTTGACTTTCATTTGATTCAAATAGCTTTAGTTGAATGTGTTCTACTTTCATTTAATACAATTAGCTTTGTAGAATGTATTTGACTTTCATTTGATTCAATTAGCTTTGTTTGAATGAGTTTGACTTTCATTTGATTCAATTAGCTTTGTAGAATGTATTTGACTCTCATTTGATTCAAATAGCTTTGTTTGAATGCGTTTAACTTTCATTTGATTCAATTAGCTTTGTAGAATGCATTTCACTTTCATTTGATTTAAATAACTTTGTTTCAATGCGTTTTACTTTCAATTGATTGAAATAGCTTTATTTTAATGTGTTTGACTTTCATTTGATACAATTAGCTTTGTTGAACGTATTTGACATTCATTTAATTAAAATAGCTTTGTTTGAATGTGTTTGACTTTCATTTAATACAATTAGCTTTGTAGAATGCATTTGACTTTCATTTGATTCAATTAGCTTTGTTTGAATGTGTTTGACTTTCATTTGATTCAATTTGCTTTGTAGAATGTATTTGACTTTCATTTGATTCAAATAGCTTTATTTGAATGTGTTTGACTTTCATTTGATTCAATTAGCTTTGTAGAATGTATTTGACATTCATTTAATTAAAATAGCTTTGTTTGAATGTGTTTGACTTTCATTTGTTTCAAATAGCTTTATTTGAATGTGTTTGACTTTCATTTAATACAATTAGCTTTGTAGAATGTATTTGACTTTCATTTGATTCAATTAGCTTTGTTTGAATGAGTTTGACTTTCATTTGATTCAATTAGCTTTGTAGAATGTATTTGACTCTCATTTGATTCAAATAGCTTTGTTTGAATGCATTTAACTTTCATTTGATTCAATTAGCTTTGTAGAATGCATTTCACTTTCATTTGATTTAAATAACTTTGTTTCAATGCGTTTGACTTTCATTTGATTCAAATAGCTTTATTTTAATGTGTTTGACTTTCATTTGATACAATTAGCTTTGTTAAACGTATTTGACATTTATTTGATTAAAATAGCTTTGTTTGAATGTGTTTGACTTTCATTTGATTCCATCAGCTTTGTATAATGTATTTGACTTTCAATTGATTCAAATAGCTTTGTTTGAATGTGTTTGACTTTCATTTGATACAATTAGCTTTGTTAAACGTATTTGACATTCATTTTATTAAAATAGCTTTGTTTGAATGTGTTTGACTTTCATTTGATTCAATTTGCTTTGTTTGAATGTGTTTGACTTTCATTTGATTCTATTAGCATTGTTGAATGTATTTGACTTTCATTTGATTCAATCAGCTTTGTTTGAATGTGTTTGACTTTCATTTGATTCAATTAGCTTTGTAGAATGTATTTGACTTTTATTTGATTTAATTAGCTTTGTTTGAATGTTTTTGACTCTCATTTAATTAAAATATCTTTCTTTGAATGTGTTTCACTTTTATTTGATTCAATTAGCTTTGTAGAACGTATTTGACTTTCATTTAATTCAAATAGCTTTGTTTGAATGTGTTTGACTTTCATTTGATCCAATTAGCTTAGTAGAATGTATTTGACTTTCATTTGATTCAAATAGCTTTGTTTGAATGTTTTTGACTTTCATTTGATTCAATTAGCTTTGTAGAATGTATTTGACTTTTATTTGATTTAATTAGCTTTGTTTGAACATGTTTGACTCTCATTTGATTCAAATAGCTTTGTTTGAATGTGTTTGAGTTTCATTTGATTCAATTTGCTTTGTAGATTGCATTTCACTTTCATTTGATTTATATAGCTTTGTTTGAATGTGTTTGACTTTCATTTAAATTAAAAAGCTTTTTTAGAATGTGTTTGACTTTTATTTCATTTAAAAGGCTTTGTTTGAATGTGTTTGACTTTCATTTGATTCAATTAGCTTTGTAGAATGTATTTTACTTTTATTTGATTTAATTAGCTTTGTTTGAATTTATTTGACTCTCCTTTTATTCAAATAGCTTTGTTTGAATGTGTTTGACTTTCATTTGATTCAATTAGCTTTGTAGAATGTATTTGACTTTTATGTGATTCAAATAGCTTTATTTGAATATGTTTGACTTTCATTTGATTCAATTAGCTTTGTAGAATGTATTTGACTTTCATTTGATTCAAAATCTTTGTTTGAATGTGTTTGACTTTCATTTGATTCAAATAGCTTTGTTTGAATGTGTTTTACTTTCATGTGATTCAATTAACTTTGTAGAATGTATTTGACTTTCATTTGAGTCAAATAACTTTGTTTGAATGCATTTAACTTTCATTTGATTCAATTAGCTTTGTAGAATGCATTTCACTTTCATTTGATTTAAATAACTTTGTTTCAATGCGTTTGACTTTCATTTGATTCAAATAGCTTTATTTTAATGTGTTTGACTTTCATTTGATACAATTAGCTTTGTTAAACGTATTTGACATTCATTTGATTAAAATAGCTTTGTTTGAATGTGTTTGACTTTCATTTGATTCAATTTGCTTTGTTTGAATGTATTTGACTCTCATTTGATTCAAATAGCTTTGTTTGAATGCATTTAACTTTCATTTGATTCAATTAGCTTTGTAGAATGCATTTCACTTTCATTTGATTTAAATAACTTTGTTTCAATGCGTTTGACTTTCAATTGATTCAAATAGCTTTATTTTAATGTGTTTGACTTTCATTTGATACAATTAGCTTTGTTGAACGTATTTGACATTCATTTCATTAAAATAGCTTTGTTTGAATGTGTTTGACTTTCATTTAATACAATTAGCTTTGTAGAATGCATTTGACTTTCATTTGATTCAATTAGCTTTGTTTGAATGTGTTTGACTTTCATTTAATTAAAATAGCTTTGTTTGAATGTGTTTGACTTTCATTTGTTTCAAATAGCTTTATTTGAATGTGTTTGACTTTCATTTAATACAATTAGCTTTGTAGAATGTATTTGACTTTCATTTGATTCAATTAGCTTTGTTTGAATGAGTTTGACTTTCATTTGATTCAATTAGCTTTGTAGAATGTATTTGACTCTCATTTGATTCAAATAGCTTTGTTTGAATGCATTTAACTTTCATTTGATTCAATTAGCTTTGTAGAATGCATTTCACTTTCATTTGATTTAAATAACTTTGTTTCAATGCGTTTGACTTTCATTTGATTCAAATAGCTTTATTTTAATGTGTTTGACTTTCATTTGATACAATTAGCTTTGTTAAACGTATTTGACATTCATTTGATTAAAATAGCTTTGTTTGAATGTGTTTGACTTTCATTTGATTCAATTTGCTTTGTTTGAATGTGTTTGACTTTCATTTGATTCTATTAGCATTGTTGAATGTATTTGACTTTCATTTGATTCAATTAGCTTTGTTTGAATGTGTTTGACTTTCATTTGATTCAATTAGCTTTGTAGAATGTATTTGACTTTTATTTGATTTAATTAGCTTTGTTTGAATGTTTTTGACTCTCATTTAATTCAAATATCTTTCTTTGAATGTGTTTCACTTTTATTTGATTCAATTAGCTTTGTAGAATGTATTTAACTTTCATTTGATTCAAATAGCTTTGTTCGAATGTGATTGAATTTCATTTAATTCAATTTGCTTTGTAGATTGCATTTCACTTTCATTTGATTTATATAGCTTTGTTTGAATGTGTTTGACTTTCATTTAAATTAAAAAGCTTTTTTTGAATGTGTTTGACTTTTATTTGATTTAAAAGGATTTGTTTGAATGTGTTTGACTTTCATTTGATTCAATTAGCTTTGTAGAATGCATTTAACTTTCATTTGATTTAAATAACTTTGTTTCAATGCGTTTGACTTTCATTTGATTCAAATAGCTTTATTTTAATGTGTTTGACTTTCATTTGATACAAATAGCTTTGTTGAACGTATTTGACATTCATTTGATTAAAATAGCTTTGTTTGAATGTGTTTGACTTTCATTTGATTCAATTTGTTTGTTTGAATGTGTTTGACTTTCATTTGATTCTATTAGCTTTGTAGAATGTATTTGACTTTCATTTGACTAAAATAACTTTGTTTGACTGTGTTTGACTTTCATTTGTTTCAATTTGCTTTGTAGAATGTATTTGACTTTCATTTTATTCAAATAGCTTTGTTTGAATGTGTTTGACTTTCATTTGATTCAATTAGCTTTGTAGAATGTATTTGACATTCATTTAATATAAATAGATTTGTTTGAATGTGTTTGACTTTCATTTGATTCAATTAGCTTTGTTTGAATGTGTTTGACTTTCAATTGATTCAATTAGCTTTGTAGAATGTATTTGACTTTCATTTAATTCAAATAGATTTGTTTGAATGTGTTTGACTTTCATTTGATTCAATTAGCTTTGTTTGAATGTGTTTGACTTTAATTTAATTCAATTAGCTTTGTAGAATGTATTAGACTTTTATTTGATTTAATTAGCTTTGTTTGAATGTATTTGACGCTTATTTGATTCAAATAGCTTTGTTTGAATGTGCTTGACTTTCATTTGATTCAATTAGCTTTGTTTGAATGTGTTTGACTTTCATTTGATTCAATTAGCTTTGTTGAATGTATTTGACTTTCATTTGAATCTATTAGCTTTGTTTGAATGTGTTTGACTTTCACTTGATTCAATTCGCTTTGTAGAATGTATTTGACTTTCATTTGATTCAATTAGCTTTGTAGAATGTATTTGACTTTTATTTGATTTAATTAGCTTTGTTTGAATGTGTTTCACTTTTATTTGATTCAATTAGCTTTGTAGAACGTATTTGACTTTCATTTTATTCAAATAGCTTTGTTTGAATGTGTTTGACTTTCATTTGATTCAATTAGCTTTGTAGAATGTATTTGAGTTTCATTTGATTCGAATAGCTTTATTTGAATGTGTTTGACTTTCATTTGATTCAATTAGCTTTGTAGAATGTATTTGATTTTCATTTGATTCGAAATAGCTTTATTTGAATGTGTTTGACTTTCATTTGATTCAATTAGCTTTGTAGAACGATTTGATTTTCATTTTATTCGAAATCTTTGTTTGAATGTGTTTGACTTTCATTTGATCTATATAGCTTTGTTTGAATGTGTTTGACTTTCATTTAAATTAAAAAACTTTTTTTGAATGTGTTTGACTTTCATTTGATTTAAAAGGCTTTGTTTGAATGTGTTTGACTTTCATTTGATTCAATTAGCTTTGTAGAATGTATTTTACTTTTATTTGATTTAATTAGCTTTGTTTGAATTTATTTGACTCTCATTTGATTCAAATAGCTTTGTTTGAATGTGTTTGACTTTCATTTGATTCAATTAGCTTTGTAGAATGTATTTGACTTTCATTTGATTCAAATAGCTTTATTAAAATGTGTTTGACTTTCATTTGATTCAATTAGCTTTGTAGAATGTATTTGATTTTCATTTGATTCGAAATCTTTGTTTGAATGCGTTTGACTTTTATTTGATTTAATTAGCTTTGTTTGAATTTATTTGACTCTCATTTGATTCAAATAGCTTTGTTTGAATGTGTTTGACTTTCATATGACTCAATTAGCATTGTAGAATGTATTTGAGTTTCATTTGATTCAAATAGCTTTATTTGAATGTGTTTGACTTTCATTTGATTCAATTAGCTTTGTAGAATGTGTTTGACTTTCATTTGATTTATATAGCTTTGTTTGAATGTGTTTGACTTTCATTTAAATTAAAAAGCTTTTTTGAATGTGTTTGACTTTCATTTGATTTAAAAGGCTTTGTTTGAATATGTTTGACTTTCATTTGATTCAATTAGCTTTGTAGAATGTAGTTTACTTTTTTATGATTTAATTAGCTTTGTTTGAATTTATTTGACTCTCATTTGATTCAAATAGCTTTGTTTGAATGTGTTTGACTTTCATTTGATTCAATTAGCTTTGGAGAATATATTTGACTTTCATTTGATTTACATAACTTAATTTGAATGTGTTTGACTTTCATTTGATTCAATTAGCTTTGTAGAATGTATTTGACTTTCATTTGATTCGAAATCTTTGTTTGAATGTGTTTGACTTTCATTTGATTCAATTAGCTTTGTTTGAATGTATTAGACTTTTATTTGATTTAATTAGCTTTGTTTGAATGTATTTGACGCTTATTTGATTCAAATAGCTTTGTTTGAATGTGCTTGACTTTCATTTGATTCAATTAGCTTTGTTTGAATGTGTTTGACTTTCATTTGATTCAATTAGCTTTGTTGAATGTATTTGACTTTCATTTGAATCTATTAGCTTTGTTTGAATGTGTTTGACTTTCACTTGATTCAATTCGCTTTGTAGAATGTATTTGACTTTCATTTGATTCAATTAGCTTTGTAGAATGTATTTGACTTTTATTTGATTTAATTAGCTTTGTTTGAATGTGTTTCACTTTTATTTGATTCAATTAGCTTTGTAGAACGTATTTGACTTTCATTTTATTCAAATAGCTTTGTTTGAATGTGTTTGACTTTCATTTGATTCAATTAGCTTTGTAGAATGTATTTGAGTTTCATTTGATTCAAATAGCTTTATTTGAATGTGTTTGACTTTCATTTGATTCAATTAGCTTTGTAGAATGTATTTGATTTTCATTTGATTCGAAATAGCTTTATTTGAATGTGTTTGACTTTCATTTGATTCAATTAGCTTTATTTGAATGTGTTTGACTTTCATTTTATTCAAATAGCTTTATTTGAATGTGTTTGACTTTCATTTGATTCAATTAGCTTTGTAGAATGTATTTGATTTTCATTTGATTCGAAATAGCTTTATTTGAATGTGTTTGACTTTCATTTGATTCAATTAGCTTTGTAGAACGATTTGATTTTCATTTGATTCGAAATCTTTGTTTGAATGTGTTTGACTTTCATTTGATCTATATAGCTTTGTTTGAATGTGTTTGACTTTCATTTAAATTAAAAAACTTTTTTTGAATGTGTTTGACTTTCATTTGATTTAAAAGGCTTTGTTTGAATGTGTTTGACTTTCATTTGATTCAATTAGCTTTGTAGAATGTATTTTACTTTTATTTGATTTAATTAGCTTTGTTTGAATTTATTTGACTCTCATTTGATTCAAATAGCTTTGTTTGAATGTGTTTGACTTTCATTTGATTCAATTAGCTTTGTAGAATGTATTTGACTTTCATTTGATTCAAATAGCTTTATTAAAATGTGTTTGACTTTCATTTGATTCAATTAGCTTTGTAGAATGTATTTGATTTTCATTTGATTCGAAATCTTTGTTTGAATGCGTTTGACTTTTATTTGATTTAATTAGCTTTGTTTGAATTTATTTGACTCTCATTTGATTCAAATAGCTTTGTTTGAATGTGTTTGACTTTCATATGACTCAATTAGCATTGTAGAATGTATTTGAGTTTCATTTGATTCAAATAGCTTTATTTGAATGTGTTTGACTTTCATTTGATTCAATTAGCTTTGTAGAATGTGTTTGACTTTCATTTGATTTATATAGCTTTGTTTGAATGTGTTTGACTTTCATTTAAATTAAAAAGCTTTTTTGAATGTGTTTGACTTTCATTTGATTTAAAAGGCTTTGTTTGAATATGTTTGACTTTCATTTGATTCAATTAGCTTTGTAGAATGTAGTTTACTTTTTTATGATTTAATTAGCTTTGTTTGAATTTATTTGACTCTCATTTGATTCAAATAGCTTTGTTTGAATGTGTTTGACTTTCATTTGATTCAATTAGCTTTGGAGAATATATTTGACTTTCATTTGATTTACATAACTTAATTTGAATGTGTTTGACTTTCATTTGATTCAATTAGCTTTGTAGAATGTATTTGACTTTCATTTGATTCGAAATCTTTGTTTGAATGTGTTTGACTTTCATTTGATTCAATTAGCTTTGTTTGAATGTATTAGACTTTTATTTGATTTAATTAGCTTTGTTTGAATGTATTTGACTCTCATTTGATTCAAATAGCTTTGTTTGAATGTGCTTGACTTTTATTTGATTCAATTAGCTTTGTTTGAATGTATTTGACTTTAATTTAATTCAATTAGCTTTGTAGAATGTATTGGACTTTTATTTGATTTAATTAGCTTTGTTTGAATGTATTTGACTCTCATTTGATTCAAATAGCTTTGTTTGAATGTGCTTGACTTTTATTTGATTCAATTAACTTTGTAGAATGTATTTGACTTTCATTTGATTCAATTAGCTTTGTAGAATGTATTTGACTTTTATTTGATTTAATTAGCTTTGTTTGAATGTATTTGACTCTCATTTGATTCAAATAGCTTTGTTTGAATGTGTTTCACTTTTATTTGATTCAATTAGCTTTGTAGAACGTATTTGACTTTCATTTGATTCAAATAGCTTTGTTTGAATGTGTTTGACTTTCATTTGATTCCATCAGCTTTGTAGAATGTATTTGACTTTCAATTGTTCAAATAGCTTTGTTTGAATGTGTTTGACTTTCATTTGATTCAATTAGCTTTGTAGAATGTATTTGACTTTCATTTAATTCAAATAGCTTTGTTTGAATGTGTTTGACTTTCAATTGATTCAATTAGCTTTGTAGAATGTATTTGACTGTCATTTGATTCAAATAGCTTTGTTTGAATGTGTTTGAATTTCATTTAATTCAATTTGCTTTGTAGAATGCATTTCACTTTCATTTGATTTATATAGCTTTGTTTGAATGTGTTTGACTTTCATTCAAATTAAAAAGCTTTTTTTGAATGTGTTTGACTTTCATTTGATTTAAAAGGCTTTGTTTGAATGTGTTTGACTTTCATTTGATTCAATTAGCTTTGTAGAATGTATTATACTTTTATTTGATTTAATTAGCTTTGTTTGAATTTATTTGACTCTCATTTGATTCAAATAGCTTTCTTTGAATGTGTTTGAATTTCATTTGATTCAATTAGCTTTGTAGAATGTATTTGACTTTCATTTGATTCAAATACCTTTATTTGAATGTGTTTGACTTTCAATTGATTCAATTAGCTTTGTAGAATGTATTTGACTTTCATTTGATTCGAAATCTTTGTTCGAATGTGTTTGACTTTCATTTGATTCAATTAGCTTTGTTTGAATGTGTTTGACTTTAATTTAATTCAATTAGCTTTGTAGAATGTATTAGACTTTGATTTGATTTAATTAGCTTTGTTTGAGTGTATTTGACTCTCATTTGATTCAAATAGCTTTGTTTGAATTTGCTTGACTTTCATTTGATTCAATTAGCTTTGTTTGAATGTGTTTGACTTTCATTTGATTCAATTAGCTTTGTTTGAATGTGTTTGACTTTAATTTAATTCAATTAGCTTTGTAGAATGTATTAGGCTTTTATTTGATTTAATTAGCTTTGTTTGGATGTATTTGACTCTCATTTGATTCAAATAGCTTTGTTTGAATGTGTTTGACTTTCATTTTATTCAAATAGCTTTGTTTGAATGTGTTTGACTTTCATTTGATTCAATTAACTTTATAGAATGTATTTGACTCTCATTTGATTCAAATAGCTTTGTTTGAATCCGTTTAACTTTCATTTGATTCAATAAGCATTGTAGAATACATTTCACTTTCATTTAATTTAAACAACTTTGTTTGAATGTTTTTGACTTTCATTTGACTCAAATAGCTTTATTTGGTTGCGTTTGACTTTCATTTGATACAATTAGCTTTGTAGAACGTATTTAACTTTCATTTGATTCAAATAGCTTTGTTTGAATGTGTTTGACTTTCATTTGATTCAATTAGCTTTGTAGAATGTATTTGACTTTCATTTGACTCAAATAACTTTGTTTGACTGTGTTTGACTTTCATTTGTTTCAATTTGCTTTGTAGAATGTATTTGACTTTCATTTTATTCAAATAGCTTTGTTTGAATGTGTTTGACTTTCATTTGATTCAATTAGCTTTGTCGAATGTATTTGACATTCATTTAATTTAAATAGATTTGTTTGAATGTGTTTGACTTTCATTTGATTCAATTAGCTTTGTTTGAATGTGTTTGACTTTCATTTGATTCAATTAGCTTTGTAGAATGTATTTGACTTTCATTTAATTCAAATAGATTTATTTGAATGTGTTTGACTTTCATTTGATTCAATTAGCTTTGTTTGAATGTGTTTGACTTTCATTTGATTCAATTAGCTTTGTAGAATGTATTTGACTTTCATTTAATTCAAATAGCTTTGTTTGAATGTGTTTGACTTTCAATTGATTTAATTAGCTTTGTAGGATGTATTTGACCGTCATTTGATTCAAATAGCTTTGTTTGAATGTGTTTGAATTTCATTTAATTCAATTTGCTTTGAAGAATGCATTTCACTTTCATTTGATTTATATAGCTTTGTTTGAATGTGTTTGACTTTCATTTAAATTAAAAAGCTTTTTTTGAATGTGTTTGACTTTCATTTAATTTAAAAGGCTTTGTTTGAATGTGTTTGACTTTCATTTGATTCAATTAGCTTTGTAGAATGTATTTTACTTTTATTTGATTTAATTAGCTTTGTTTGAATTTATTTGACTCTCATTTGATTCAAATAGCTTTGTTTGAATGTGTTTGAATTTCATTTGATTCAATTAGCTTTGTAGAATTTATTTGACTTTCATTTGATTCAAATAGCTTTATTTGAATGTGTTTGACTTTCATTTGATTCAATTAGCTTTGTAGAATGTATTTGACTTTCATTTGATTCGAAATATTTGTTTGAATGTGTTTGACTTTCATTTGATTCAATTAGCTTTGTTTGAATGTGTTTGACTTTAATTTAATTCAATTAGCTTTGTAGAATGTATTAGACTTTTATTTGATTTAATTAGCTTTGTTTGAATGTATTTGACGCTTATTTGATTCAAATAGCTTTGTTTGAATGTGCTTGACTTTCATTTAATTCAATTAGCTTTGTTTGAATGTGTTTGACTTTCATTTGATGCAATTAGCTTTGTTGAATGTATTTGACTTTCATTTGAATCTATTAGCTTTGTTTGAATGTGTTTGACTTTCACTTGATTCAATTCGCTTTGTAGAATGTATTTGACTTTCATTTGATTCAATTAGCTTTGTAGAATGTATTTGACTTTTATTTGATTTAATTAGCTTTGTTTGAATGTGTTTCACTTTTATTTGATTCAATTAGCTTTGTAGAACGTATTTGACTTTCATTTTATTCAAATAGCTTTGTTTGAATGTGTTTGACTTTCATTTGATTCAATTAGCTTTGTAGAATGTATTTGAGTTTCATTTGATTCAAATAGCTTTATTTGAATGTGTTTGACTTTCATTTGATTCAATTAGCTTTGTAGAATGTATTTGATTTTCATTTGATTCGAAATAGCTTTATTTGAATGTGTTTGACTTTCATTTGATTCAATTAGCTTTGTAGAACGATTTGATTTTCATTTGATTCGAAATCTTTGTTTGAATGTGTTTGACTTTCATTTGATCTATATAGCTTTGTTTGAATGTGTTTGACTTTCATTTAAATTAAAAAACTTTTTTTGAATGTGTTTGACTTTCATTTGATTTAAAAGGCTTTGTTTGAATGTGTTTGACTTTCATTTGATTCAATTAGCTTTGTAGAATGTATTTTACTTTTATTTGATTTAATTAGCTTTGTTTGAATTTATTTGACTCTCATTTGATTCAAATAGCTTTGTTTGAATGTGTTTGACTTTCATTTGATTCAATTAGCTTTGTAGAATGTATTTGACTTTCATTTGATTCAAATAGCTTTATTTAAATGTGTTTGAATTTCATTTGATTCAATTAGCTTTGTAGAATGTATTTGATTTTCATTTTGATTCGAAATCTTTGTTTGAATGCGTTTGACTTTTATTTGATTTAATTAGCTTTGTTTGAATTTATTTGACTCTCATTTGATTCAAATAGCTTTGTTTGAATGTGTTTGACTTTCATATGACTCAATTAGCATTGTAGAATGTATTTGAGTTTCATTTGATTCAAATAGCTTTATTTGAATGTGTTTGACTTTCATTTGATTCAATTAGCTTTGTAGAATGTGTTTGACTTTCATTTGATTTATATAGCTTTGTTTGAATGTGTTTGACTTTCATTTAAATTAAAAAGCTTTTTTGAATGTGTTTGACTTTCATTTGATTTAAAAGGCTTTGTTTGAATATGTTTGACTTTCATTTGATTCAATTAGCTTTGTAGAATGTAGTTTACTTTTTTTATGATTTAATTAGCTTTGTTTGAATTTATTTGACTCTCATTTGATTCAAATAGCTTTGTTTGAATGTGTTTGACTTTCATTTGATTCAATTAGCTTTGGAGAATATATTTGACTTTCATTTGATTTACATAACTTAATTTTAATGTGTTTGACTTTCATTTGATTCAATTAGCTTTGTAGAATGTATTTGACTTTCATTTGATTCGAAATCTTTGTTTGAATGTGTTTGACTTTCATTTGATTCAATTAGCTTTGTTTGAATGTATTAGACTTTTATTTGATTTAATTAGCTTTGTTTGAATGTATTTGACTCTCATTTGATTCAAATAGCTTTGTTTGAATGTGCTTGACTTTTATTTGATTCAATTAGCTTTGTTTGAATGTGTTTGACTTTAATTTAATTCAATTAGCTTTGTAGAATGTATTGGACTTTTATTTGATTTAATTAGCTTTGTTTGAATGTATTTGACTCTCATTTGATTCAAATAGCTTTGTTTGAATGTGCTTGACTTTTATTTGATTCAATTAGCTTTGTAGAATGTATTTGACTTTCATTTGATTCAATTAGCTTTGTAGAATGTATTTGACTTTTATTTGATTTAATTAGCTTTGTTTGAATGTATTTGACTCTCATTTGATTCAAATAGCTTTGTTTGAATGTGTTTCACTTTTATTTGATTCAATTAGCTTTGTAGAACGTATTTGACTTTCATTTGATTCAAATAGCTTTGTTTGAATGTGTTTGACTTTCATTTGATTCCATCAGCTTTGTAGAATGTATTTGACTTTCAATTGTTCAAATAGCTTTGTTTGAATTGTGTTTGACTTTCATTTGATTCAATTAGCTTTGTAGAATGTATTTGACTTTCATTTGATTCAAATAGCTTTGTTTGAATGTGTTTGACTTTCATTTGACTCAATTAGCTTTGTTAAATGTTTTTGACTTTCATTTGATTCAAATAGCTTTGTTTGATTGTGTTTGACTTTCATTTGATTCAATTAGCTTTGTAGAATGTATTTGACTTTCATTTGATTTAAATAGCTTTGTTTGAATGTGTTTGACTTTCATTTGATTCAATTAGCTTTGTAAAATGTATTTTCTTTTTTTTTTTTTTTTTTTTTTTTTTTTTTTTTTTTTTTATTTAATTAGCTTTGTTTGAATTTATTTGACTCTCATTTGATTCAAATAGCTTTGTTTGAATGTGTTTGACTTTCATTTGATTCAATTAGCTTTGTAGAATGTATTGGACTTTCATTTGATTTAAATAGCTTTATTTGAATGTGTTTGACTTTCATTTGATTCAATTAGCTTTGTAGAATGTATTTGACTTTCATTTGATTCGAAATCTTTGTTTGAATGTGTTTGACTTTCTTTTGATTCAATTAGCTTTGTTTGAATGAGTTTGACTTTAATTTAATTCAATTAGCTTTGTAGAATGTATTAGACTTTTATTTGATTTTATTAGCTTTGTTTGAATGTATTTGACTCTCATTTGATTCAATTAGCTTTGTTTGAATGTGCTTGACTTTCATTTGATTCAATTAGCTAGGTTTGAACGTGTTTGACTTTCATTTGATTCAATTAGCTTTGTTGAATGTATTTGACTTTCATTTGATTCAATTAGCTTTGTTTGAATGTGTTTGACTTTCATTTGATTCAATTAGCTTTGTAGAATGTATTTGACTTTCATTTTATTCGAAATCTTTGTTTGAATGTGTTTGACTTTCATTTGATTCAATTAGCTTTGTTTGAATGTGTTTGACTTTAATTTAATTCAATTAGCTTTGTAGAATGTATTAGACTTTTATTTGATTTAATTAGCTTTGTTTGAATGTAATTGACTCTCATTTGATTCAAATAGCTTTGTTTGAATGTGTTTGACTTTCATTTTATTCAAATAGCTTTGTTTAAATTTGTTTGACTTTCATTTGATTCAATTAGCTTTGTAGAATGTATTTGACTTTCATTTGATTCAATTAGCTTTGTTTGAATGTGTTTGACTTTCATTTGATTCAATTAGCTTTGTTGAATGTATTTGACATTCATTTGATTCAATTAGTTTTGTTTGAATGTGTTTGACTTTCATTTGATTCAATTAGCTCTGTAGAATGTATTTGACTCTCATTTGATTCAAATAGCTTTGTTTGAATGCGTTTAACTTTCATTTGATTCAATTAGCATTGTAGAATACATTTCATTTTCATTTAATTTAAACAACTTTGTTTGAATGTGTTTGACTTTCATTTGACTCAAATAGCTTTATTAGATTGCGTTTGACTTTCATTTGATACAATTAGCTTTGTAGAACGTATTTAAATTTCATTTGATTCAAATAGCTTTGTTTGAATGTGTTTGACTTTCATTTGATTCAATTAGCTTTGTAGAATGTATTTGACTTTCACTTGACTCAAATAACTTTGTTTGACTGTGTTTGACTTTCATTTGTTTCAATTTGCTTTGTAGAATGTATTTGACTTTCATTTTCTTCAAATAGCTTTGTTTGAATGTGTTTGACTTTCATTTCGTTCAATTAGCTTTGTAGAATGTATTTGACATTCATTAAATTTAAATAGATTTGTTTGAATGTGTTTGACTTTCATTTGATTCAATTAGTTTTGTAGAATGTATTTTACTTTTATTTGATTTAATTAGCTTTGTTTGAATTTATTTGACTCTCATTTGATTAAAATAGCTTTGTTTGAATGTGTTTGACTTTCATTTCATTTAATTAGCTTTGTAGAATGTATTTGACTTTCATTTGATTTAAATAGCTTTATTTGAATGTGTTTGACTTTCATTTGATTCAATTAGCTTTGTAGAATGTATTTGACTTTCATTTGATTCGAAATCTTTGTTTGAATGTGTTTGACTTTCATTTGATTCAATTAGCTTTGTTTGAATGTGTTTGACTTTAATTTAATTCAATTAGCTTTGTAGAATGTATTAGACTTTTATTTGATTTAATTAGCTTTGTTTGGATGTATTTGACTCTCATTTGATTCAAATAGCTTTGTTTGAATGTGTTTGACTTTCATTTTATTCAAATAGCTTTGTTTGAATGTGTTTGACTTTCATTTGATTCAATTAGCTTTGTAGAATGTATTTGACTTTCATTTGATTCAATTAGCTTTGTTTGAATGTGTTTGACTTTCATTTGATTCAGTTAGCTTTGTTGAATGTATTTGACTTTCATTTGATTCAATTAGCTTTGTTTGAATGTGTTTGGCTTTCATTTGATTTAATTTGCTTTATAGAATGTATTTGACTCTCATTTGATTCAAATAGCTTTGTTTAAATGCGTTTAACTTTCATTTGATTCAGTTAGCATTGTAGAATACAATTCACTTTCATTTAATTTAAACAACTTTGTTTGAATGTGTTTGACTGATGTGGATTTAAACCCCTTAACTTAATAAAGAATCTAAAATCACACAAGTAACACAAGCCCTTCGAATTTCCTAAGAAAATCGAACAACTTAAGAATAACGAACCGGATATGACTTTGAAAACGACCACTCCTGGAACGAATTCAACGCCTCTCAAATTACCTAGACCACTCCTGGAACTAAGTACTTTGATGAACAAAACTTAGACTACTCCTAGAACTAAGAATTGAACGTTCTAATTATCAAAACAAACTCCTTGAATTGAAAACTAGCAAAAGAATTTGTAAGCAATTAAGCAAAACAAACAATAAACTTGTATTGAATTTTCTGGTTTTGGTTGTGTATACCAAAGCCACGAAAAATCCCTTATTTATAGCCTAAACTAACTATTCCTAAGTCTATTCGAACTAGGAAAAAAAAAACCCTAGCCTTGATCCCCAAGTATCCTAGATAGAATAGGAAACCCAATTCTAATGGAACTAGGAAACTAGTAATAAGACTAGTTCTAATTAAACTAAAACTTCTTAAAACAATTCCTAATTGACTTAGAAATTATTTTAAACTAAAATAACAGAAATTAAGAAGATTCCTAATTGCTTAAACCAAGAAAAACCCTTTCAAGTGAAAGGTAAAAACTTGCAAGCAAAAACTCTAGAAAAAACTAAGTTAGGAAAATCTTTCTTTTCGTACTGCCGCCGAACCACCACCTCACGCGCTGCCATCATCGACACGCGCCCCACCAACGTGTAGCTGGACTCAGGCCGGAGCTAGGGAGCCGGCGCGTGGCACCCAGATCGGCGCGTCGCCGCCGCTGCCGTCGTCGGAACCCAACTGGTCCTTTGACTTCTTCTTCAATGGCTGCGCATGTTAACCATTCTTGATTCTTTACTCCAAGCTCGAACCCTATTGGCCTTAAAACCAATATGATTGGCTCTTCAAAAGAATTTCCCTCTTGATCCACATCATTGACTTTCATTTGACTCAAATAGCTTTATTTGATTGCGTTTGACTTTCATTTGATAGAATTAGCTTTGTAAAACGTATTTAACTTTCATTTGATTCAAATAGCTTTGTTTGAATGTGTTTAACTTTCATTTGATTCAATTAGCTTTGTAGAATGTATTTGACTTTCATTTGACTCAAATAACTTTGTTTGACTGTGTTTGACTTTCATTTGTTTCAATGTGCTTTATAGAATGTATTTGACTTTCATTTTATTCAAATAGCTTTGTTTGAATCTGTTTGACTTTCATTTGATTCAATTAGCTTTGTAGAATGTATTTGACATTCATTTAATTTAAATAGATTTGTTTGAATGTGTTTGACTTTCATTTGATTCAATTAGCTTTGTTTGAATGTGTTTGACTTTCATTTGATTCAATTAGCTTTGTAGAATGTATTTGACTTTCATTTAATTCAAATAGATTTGTTTGAATGTGTTTGACTTTCATTTGATTCAATTAGCTTTGTTTGAATGTGTTTGACTTTCATTTGATTCAATTAGCTTTGTAGAATGTATTTGATTTTCATTTGATTCAATTAGCTTTGTTTGAATGTGTTTGACTTTCATTTCGTTCAATTAGCTTTGTAGAATGTATTTGACATTCATTAAATTTAAATAGATTTGTTTGAATGTGTTTGACTTTCATTTGATTCAATTAGTTTTGTAGAATGTATTTTACTTTTATTTGATTTAATTAGCTTTGTTTGAATTTATTTGACTCTCATTTGATTAAAATAGCTTTGTTTGAATGTGTTTGACTTTCATTTCATTTAATTAGCTTTGTAGAATGTATTTGACTTTCATTTGATTTAAATAGCTTTATTTGAATGTGTTTGACTTTCATTTGATTCAATTAGCTTTGTAGAATGTATTTGACTTTCATTTGATTCGAAATCTTTGTTTGAATGTGTTTGACTTTCATTTGATTCAATTAGCTTTGTTTGAATGTGTTTGACTTTAATTTAATTCAATTAGCTTTGTAGAATGTATTAGACTTTTATTTGATTTAATTAGCTTTGTTTGGATGTATTTGACTCTCATTTGATTCAAATAGCTTTGTTTGAATGTGTTTGACTTTCATTTTATTCAAATAGCTTTGTTTGAATGTGTTTGACTTTCATTTGATTCAATTAGCTTTGTAGAATGTATTTGACTTTCATTTGATTCAATTAGCTTTGTTTGAATGTGTTTGACTTTCATTTGATTCAGTTAGCTTTGTTGAATGTATTTGACTTTCATTTGATTCAATTAGCTTTGTTTGAATGTGTTTGGCTTTCATTTGATTTAATTTGCTTTATAGAATGTATTTGACTCTCATTTGATTCAAATAGCTTTGTTTAAATGCGTTTAACTTTCATTTGATTCAGTTAGCATTGTAGAATACAATTCACTTTCATTTAATTTAAACAACTTTGTTTGAATGTGTTTGACTGATGTGGATTTAAACCCCTTAACTTAATAAAGAATCTAAAATCACACAAGTAACACAAGCCCTTCGAATTTCCTAAGAAAATCGAACAACTTAAGAATAACGAACCGGATATGACTTTGAAAACGACCACTCCTGGAACGAATTCAACGCCTCTCAAATTACCTAGACCACTCCTGGAACTAAGTACTTTGATGAACAAAACTTAGACTACTCCTAGAACTAAGAATTGAACGTTCTAATTATCAAAACAACTCCTTGAATTGAAAACTAGCAAAAGAATTTGTAAGCAATTAAGCAAAACAAACAATAAACTTGTATTGAATTTTCTGGTTTTGGTTGTGTATACCAAGCCACGAAAAATCCCTTATTTATAGCCTAAACTAACTATTCCTAAGTCTATTCGAACTAGGAAAAAAAAACCCTAGCCTTGATCCCCAAGTATCCTAGATAGAATAGGAAACCCAATTCTAATGGAACTAGGAAACTAGTAATAAGACTAGTTCTAATTAAACTAAAACTTCTTAAAACAATTCCTAATTGACTTAGAAATTATTTTAAACTAAAATAACAGAAATTAAGAAGATTCCTAATTGCTTAAACCAAGAAAAACCCTTTCAAGTGAAAGGTAAAAACTTGCAAGCAAAAACTCTAGAAAAAACTAAGTTAGGAAAATCTTTCTTTTCGTACTGCCGCCGAACCACCACCTCACGCGCTGCCATCATCGACACGCGCCCCACCAACGTGTAGCTGGACTCAGGCCGGAGCTAGGGAGCCGGCGCGTGGCACCCAGATCGGCGCGTCGCCGCCGCTGCCGTCGTCGGAACCCAACTGGTCCTTGACTTCTTCTTCAATGGCTGCGCATGTTAACCATTCTTGATTCTTTACTCCAAGCTCGAACCCTATTGGCCTTAAAACCAATATGATTGGCTCTTCAAAAGAATTTCCCTCTTGATCCACATCATTCTCCCCCTCTTCAAAAGAATTTGTCCTCAAATTCGCATCATCCATGTAAGGAGAACAATTCCATGAAACCATCCAAATTCGACGAATACAAGCCAAAAGAACTATTACATCAACGCTAGCAATTTTAAGCAATGTAACAACATCACCACGAGCAAGGCAATATTTTAGAAACAACCAATTCTCAATTTGGTCCTTGGTCTTCGAAGTTGACCATAAGAACACTTTAGGCTTCATGATATTTTTCTCATGTATGACTAACAATTTCTTCTCTTTATGCATGCCTAATGAATCCACCACTTCTAAAGAAACCATTAAATTATTATCTTGATTCACGAATGGCTCCTCAATAGTATCAAAAACCTTTTCCGACACCACCATTGGTAGATCATTATGAATAATCTGATCTTGAACAACGTCACACACAATTGGAACATCAATTGTTTCACTCACCTTTTCTTCGAGCTCTTTAGCACCTACATGTTCCTCTTCCTTATCCTTTTGACAATCTTCCTCCATCTCTTTAACTTTAACGCGGCATGGAATAATAGTTAAAGGAATAAGTTTGAACCTCTTGTTTCCCACCTTGACCGAATATGTGTTGGCCACACCATCATGTTTAACATGTCGATCAAATTGCCATGGTCTTCCTAAAAGAACGTGACAAGCACTCATAGGAATCACATCGCACCATAATTCTTCCTTGTAATTGCCAATGGAGAAATTCACCAAAGCTTGTTGTTCTACATGAAAACCCATAGAATTATCTAGCCAACCCAACTTATATGGTTTTTCATGATCTCTTGTAGGAAGTTGGAGTTTAGTAACCATCTCTGTAGACGCTACATTGGTACACGAACCACTATCAATGATCACCCTACAAGTTCTATCAACAACTTTGCATCGAGTATGAAACAAACTATCTTGTTGACCTTGAAAAATAATTTCTTCATGTAAATTCAGTCGCTCCATAAGCATATGTTTGTTACCAAAGCCAAAATCTACGTTATCATCTTCATGTTTTTTCTTCTTTTTATGACCTTGAAGTAACTTTGCAAATTCATCCATAGATTTGCTCAAAGCTTCGTCCATAATTATAAGACAAAAACAGACTTAAAAGAACCCTTATCCACACAGGTATATCCCACAAAAATCGCAACACAACTTGGAACAAAATCGCACACAAAGAGCAGTAAGTATTAAATCGGACCAAAACTGACACAGTTGCGGAAAACAGTCCAGTTTAATAGCAAACGAACGCGAAAAATTCCGAAATTTCACAGGCAGAAATTAGACAAAATTTCACCCAAAATCAAAAAAAGAATCACCTGAAAAGACCTTGTAACGAAGGAGAACGAGCCTTCTGAAGTTGACAGAAAAACTGGTTATCCGAGAACAAGTGCGATTTGATGAACGAATTGTTGAACGATCAAAAACCCCTGAAATCTGATACCAATTTGATGTGGAATCACACAAGCTCTGATACCAATTTGATGTGGTATCACACAAGCTCTGATACCAATTTGATGTGGATTTAAACCCCTTAACTTAATAAAGAATCTAAAATCACACAAGTAACACAAGCCCTTCGAATTTCCTAAGAAAATCGAACAACTTAAGAATAACGAACCGGATATGACTTTGAAAACGACCACTCCTGGAACGAATTCAACGCCTCTCAAATTACCTAGACCACTCCTGGAACTAAGTACTTTGATGAACAAAACTTAGACTACTCCTAGAACTAAGAATTGAACGTTCTAATTATCAAAACAACTCCTTGAATTGAAAACTAGCAAAAGAATTTGTAAGCAATTAAGCAAAACAAACAATAAACTTGTATTGAATTTTCTGGTTTTGGTTGTGTATACCAAGCCACGAAAAATCCCTTATTTATAGCCTAAACTAACTATTCCTAAGTCTATTCGAACTAGGAAAAAAAAACCCTAGCCTTGATCCCCAAGTATCCTAGATAGAATAGGAAACCCAATTCTAATGGAACTAGGAAACTAGTAATAAGACTAGTTCTAATTAAACTAAAACTTCTTAAAACAATTCCTAATTGACTTAGAAATTATTTTAAACTAAAATAACAGAAATTAAGAAGATTCCTAATTGCTTAAACCAAGAAAAACCCTTTCAAGTGAAAGGTAAAAACTTGCAAGCAAAAACTCTAGAAAAAACTAAGTTAGGAAAATCTTTCTTTTCGTACTGCCGCCGAACCACCACCTCACGCGCTGCCATCATCGACACGCGCCCCACCAACGTGTAGCTGGACTCAGGCCGGAGCTAGGGAGCCGGCGCGTGGCACCCAGATCGGCGCGTCGCCGCCGCTGCCGTCGTCGGAACCCAACTGGTCCTTGACTTCTTCTTCAATGGCTGCGCATGTTAACCATTCTTGATTCTTTACTCCAAGCTCGAACCCTATTGGCCTTAAAACCAATATGATTGGCTCTTCAAAAGAATTTCCCTCTTGATCCACATCATTGACTTTCATTTGACTCAAATAGCTTTATTTGATTGCGTTTGACTTTCATTTGATAGAATTAGCTTTGTAAAACGTATTTAACTTTCATTTGATTCAAATAGCTTTGTTTGAATGTGTTTAACTTTCATTTGATTCAATTAGCTTTGTAGAATGTATTTGACTTTCATTTGACTCAAATAACTTTGTTTGACTGTGTTTGACTTTCATTTGTTTCAATGTGCTTTATAGAATGTATTTGACTTTCATTTTATTCAAATAGCTTTGTTTGAATCTGTTTGACTTTCATTTGATTCAATTAGCTTTGTAGAATGTATTTGACATTCATTTAATTTAAATAGATTTGTTTGAATGTGTTTGACTTTCATTTGATTCAATTAGCTTTGTTTGAATGTGTTTGACTTTCATTTGATTCAATTAGCTTTGTAGAATGTATTTGACTTTCATTTAATTCAAATAGATTTGTTTGAATGTGTTTGACTTTCATTTGATTCAATTAGCTTTGTTTGAATGTGTTTGACTTTCATTTGATTCAATTAGCTTTGTAGAATGTATTTGATTTTCATTTGATTCAATTAGCTTTGTTTGAATGTGTTTGACTTTCATTTGATTCAATTAGCTTTGTTGAATGTATTTTACTTTCATTTGATTTAATTAGCTTTGTTTGAATGTGTTTGACTTTCATTTGATTCAATTAGCTTTGTAGAATGTATTTGACTCTCATTTGATTCAAATAGCTTTGTTTGAATGCGTTTAACTTTCATTTGATTCAATTAGCATTGTATAATACATTTCACTTTCATTTAATTTAAACAACTTTGTTTGAATGTGTTTGACTTTCATTTGACTCAAATAGCTTTATTTGATTGCGTTTGACTTTCATTTGATACAATTAGCTTTGTAGAACGTATTTAAATTTCATTTGATTCAAATAGCTTTGTTTGAATGTGTTTGACTTTCATTTGATTCAATTAGCTTTGTAGAATGTATTTGACTTTCACTTGACTCAAATAACTTTGTTTGACTGTGTTTGACTTTAATTTAATTCAATTAGCTTTGTAGAATGTATTAGACTTTTATTTGATTTAATTAGCTTTGTTTGAATGTATTTGACTCTCATTTGATTCAAATAGCTTTGTTTGAATGTGTTTGACTTTCATTTCATTCAAATAGCTTTGTTTGAATGTGTTTGACTTTCATTTGATTCAATTAGGTTTGTAGAATGTGTTTGACTTTCATTTGATTCAATTAGCTTTGTTTGAATGTGTTTGACTTTCATTTGATTCAATTAGCTTTGTAGAATGTATTTGACTCTCACTTGATTCAGATAGCTTTGTTTGAATGCGTTTAACTTTCATTTGATTCAATTAGCATTGTAGAATACATTTCACTTTCATTTAATTTAAACAACTTTGTTTGAATGTGTTTGACTTTCATTTGACTCAAATAGCTTTATTTGATTGCGTTTGACTTTCATTTGATACAATTAGCTTTGTAGAACATATTTAAATTTCATTTGATTCAAATAGCTTTGTTTGAATGTGTTTGACTTTCATTTGATTCAATTAGATTTGTAGAATGTATTTGACTTTCACTTGACTCAAATAACTTTGTTTGACTGTGTTTGACTTTCATTTGTTTCAATTTGCTTTGTAGAATGTATTTGACTTTCATTTTCTTCAAATAGCTTTGTTTGAATGTGTTTGACTTTCATTTCGTTCAATTAGCTTTGTAGAATGTATTTGACATTCATTAAATTTAAATAAATTTGTTTGAATGTGTTTGACTTTCATTTGATTCAATTAGCTTTGTAGAATGTATTTTACTTTTATTTGATTTAATTAGCTTTGTTTGAATTTATTTGACTCTCATTTGATTAAAATAGCTTTGTTTGAATGTGTTTGACTTTCATTTCATTTAATTAGCTTTGTAGAATGTATTTGACTTTCATTTGATTTAAATAGCTTTATTTGAATGTGTTTGACTTTCATTTGATTCAATTAACTTTGTAGAATGTATTTGACTTTCATTTGATTCGAAATCTTTGTCTGAATGTGTCTGACTTTCATTTGATTCAATTAGCTTTGTTTGAATGTGTTTGACTTTAATTTAATTCAATTAGCTTTGTAGAATGTATTAGACTTTTATTTGATTTAATTAGCTTTGTTTGGATGTATTTGACTCTCATTTGATTCAAATAGCTTTGTTTGAATGTGTTTGACTTTCATTTTATTCAAATAGCTTTGTTTGAATGTGTTTGACTTTCATTTGATTCAATTAGCTTTGTAGAATGTATTTGGCTTTCATTTGGTTCAATTAGCTTTGTAGAATGTATTTGACATTCATTAAATTTAAATAGATTTGTTTGAATGTGTTTGACTTTCATTTGATTCAATTAGCTTTGTAGAATGTATTTTACTTTTATTTGATATAATTAGCTTTGTTTGAATTTATTTGACTCTCATTTGATTCAAATAGCTTTGTTTAAATGCGTTTAACTTTCATTTGATTCAGTTAGCATTGTAGAATACAATTCACTTTCATTTAATTTAAACAACTTTGTTTGAATGTGTTTGACTTTCATTTGACTCAAATAGCTTTATTTGATTGCGTTTGACTTTCATTTGATACAATTAGCTTTGTAGAACGTATTTAAATTTCATTTGATTCAAATAGCTTTGTTTGAATGTGTTTGACTTTCATTTGATTCAATTAGCTTTGTAGAATGTATTTGACTTTCACTTGACTCAAATAACTTTGTTTGACTGTGTTTGACTTTCATTTGATTCAATTTTCTTTGTAGAATGTATTTGACTTTCATTTTCTTCAAATAGCTTTGTTTGTATGTGTTTGGCTTTCATTTGGTTCAATTAGCTTTGTAGATTGTATTTGACATTCATTAAATTTAAATAGATTTGTTTGAATGTGTTTGACTTTCATTTGATTCAATTAGCTTTGTAGAATGTATTTTACTTTTATTTGATTTAATTAGCTTTGTTTGAATTTATTTGACTCTCATCTGATTCAAATAGCTTTGTTTGAATGTGTTTGACTTTCATTTGATTTAATTAGCTTTGTAGAATGTATTTGACTTTCATTTGAATTAAATATCTTTATTTGAATGTGTTTGACTTTCATTTGATTCAATTAGCTTTGTAGAATGTATTTGACTTTCATTTGATTCGAAATCTTTGTTTGAATGTGTTTGAGTTTCATTTGATTCAATTAGCTTTGTTTGAATGTGTTTGACTTTAATTTAATTCAATTAGCTTTGTAGAATGTATTAGACTTTTATTTGATTTAATTAGCTTTGTTTGGACGTATTTGACTCTCATTTGATTCAAATTGCTTTGTTTGAATGTGTTTGACTTTCATTTTATTCAAATAGCTTTGTTTGAATGTGTTTGACTTTCATTTGATTCAATTAGCTTTGTAGAATGTTTTTGACTTTCATTTTATTCAATTAGCATTGTTTGAATGTGTTTGACTTTCATTTGGTTCAATTAGCTTTGTTGAATGTATTTGACTTTCATTTGATTCAATTAGCTTTGTTTGAATGTGTTTGACTTTCATTTGGTTCAATTAGCTTTGTAGAATGTATTTGACATTCATTAAATTTAAATAGAATTGTTTGAATGTGTTTGACTTTCATTTGATTCAATTAGCTTTGTAGAATGTATTTTACTTTTATTTGATTTAATTAGCTTTGTTTGAATGTATTTGACTCTCATTTGATTCAAATAGCTTTGTTTGAATGTGTTTGACTTTCATTTAAATTAAAAAGCTTTTTTTGAATGTGTTTGACTTTCATTTGATTTAAAAGACTTTGTTTGACTGTGTTTGACTTTCATTTGATTCAATTAGCTTTGTAGAATGTATTTGACTTTCATTTGATTCCAATAGCTTTGTTTGAATGCGTTTAACTTTCATTTGATTCAATTAGCATTGTAGAATACATTTCACTTTCATTTAATTTAAACAACTTTGTTTGAATGTGTTTGACTTTCATTTGACTCAAATAGCTTTATTTGATTGCGTTTGACTTTCATTTTATACAATTAGCTTTGTAGAACGTATTTAAATTTCATTTGATTCAAATAGCTTTGTTTGAATGTGTTTGACTTTCATTTGATTCAATTAGCTTTGTAGAATGTATTTGACTTTCACTTGACTCAAATAACTTTTTTTGACTATGTTTGACTTTCATTTGTTTCAATTTGCTTTGTAGAATGTATTTGACTTTCATTTTCTTCAAATGGCTTTGTTTGAATGTGTTTGGCTTTCATTTGGTTCAATTAGCTTTGTAGAATGTATTTGACATTCATTAAATTTAAATAGATTTGTTTGAATGTGTTTGACTTTCATTTTATTCAAATAGCTTTGTTTGAATGTGTGTTGACTTTCTTTTGATCCAATTAGCTTTGTAGAATGTATTTGACTCTCATTTGATTCAAATAGCTTTGTTTGAATGTGTTTGACTTTCATTTTATTCAAATAGCTTTGTTTGAATGTGTGTTGACTTTCTTTTGATCCAATTAGCTTTGTAGAATGTATTTGACTTTCATTTAATTCAATTAGCTTTGTTTGAATGTGTTTGACTTTCATTTGATTCAATTAGCTTTGTTGAATGTATTTGACTTTCATTTGATTCAATTAGCTTTGTTTGAATGTGTTTGACTTTCATTTGATTCAATTAGCTTTGTAGAATGTATTTGACTCTCATTTGATTCAAATAGCTTTGTTTGAATGCGTTTAACTTTCATTTGATTGAATTAGCATTGTAGAATACAATTCACTTTCATTGAATTTAAACAACTTTGTTTGAATGTGTTTGACTTAATTTGACTCAAATAGCTTTATTTGATTGCGTTTGACTTTCATTTGATACAATTAGCTTTGTAGAACGTATTTAACTTTCATTTGATTCAAATAGCTTTGTTTGAATGTGTTTGACTTTCATTTGATTCAATTAGCTTTGTAGAATGTATTTGACTTTCATTTGACTCAAATAACTTTGTTTGACTGTGTTTGACTTTTATTTGTTTCAATTTGCTTTGTAGAATGTATTTGACTTTCATTTTATTCAAATAGCTTTGTTTGAATGTGTTTGACTTTCATTTGATTCAATTAGCTTTGTAGAATGTATTTGACATTCATTTAATTTAAATAGATTTGTTTGAATGTGTTTGACTTTCATTTGATTCAATTAGCTTTGTTTGAATGTGTTTGACTTTCATTTGATTCAATTAGCTTTGTAGAATGTATTTGACTTTCATTTAATTCAAATAGATTTGTTTGAATGTGTTTGACTTTCATTTGATTCAATTAGCTTTGTTTGAATGTGTTTGACTTTCATTTGATTCAATTAGCTTTGTAGAATGTATTTTACTTTCATTTAATTCAAATAGTTTTGTTTGAATGTGTTTGACTTTCAATTGATTCAATTAGCTTTGTAGAATGTATTTGACCGTCATTTGATTCAAATAGCTTTGTTTGAATGTGTTTGAATTTAATTTAATTCAATTTGCTTTGTATAATGCATTTCACTTTCATTTGATTTATATAGCTTTGTTTGAATGTGTTTGACTTTCATTTAAATTAAAAAGCTTTTTTTGAATGTGTTTGACTTTCATTTGATTTAAAAGGCTTTGTTTGAATGTGTTTGAATTTCATTTGATTCAATTAGCTTTGTAGAATGTATTTTACTTTTATTTGATTTAATTAGCTTTGTTTGAATTTATTTGACTCTCATTTGATTCAAATAGCTTTATTTGAATGTGTTTGAATTTCATTTGATTCAATTAGCTTTGTAGAATGTATTTGACTTCCATTTGATTCAAATAGCTTCATTTGAATGTGTTTTACTTTCATTTGATTCAATTAGCTTTGTAGAATGTATTTGACTTTCATTTGATTCGAAATCTTTGTTTGAATGTGTTTGACTTTCATTTGATTCAAATAGCTTTGTTTGAATGTGTTTGACTTTAATTTAATTCAATTAGCTTTGTAGAATGTATTAGACTTTTATTTGATTTAATTAGCTTTGTTTGAATGTATTTGACTCTCATTTGATTCAAATAGCTTTGTTTGAATGTGTTTGACTTTCATTTTATTCAAATAGATTTGTTTAAATGTGTTTGACTTTCATTTGATTCAATTAGCTTTGTAGAATGTATTTGACTTTCATTTGATTCAATTAGCTTTGTTTGAATGTGTTTGACTTTCATTTGATTCAATTAGCTTTGTTGAATGTATTTGACTTTCATTTGATTCAATTAGCTTTGTTTGAATGTGTTTGACTTTCATTTGATTCAATTAGCTTTGTAGAATGTATTTGACTCTCATTTGATTCAAATAGCTTTGTTTGAATGCGTTTAACTTTCATTTGATTCAATTAGCATTGTAGAATACATTTCATTTTCATTTAATTTAAACAACTTTGTTTGAATGTGTTTGACTTTCATTTGACTCAAATAGCTTTATTTGATTGCGTTTGACTTTCATTTGATACAATAAGCTTTGTAGAACGTATTTAAATTTCATTTGATTCCAATAGCTTTGTTTGAATGTGTTTGACTTTCATTTGATTCAATTAGCTTTGTAGAATGTATTTGACTTTCACTTGACTCAAATAACTTTGTTTGACTGTGTTTGACTTTCATTTGTTTCAATTTGCTTTGTAGAATGTATTTGACTTTTATTTTCTTCAAATAGCTTTGTTTGAATGTGTTTGACTTTCATTTGGTTCAATTAGCTTTGTAGAATGTATTTGACATTCATTTAATTTAAATAGATTTTTTTGAATGTGTTTGACTTTCATTTGATTCAATTAGCTTTGTAGAATGTATTTTACTTTTATTTGATTTAATTAGCTTTGTTTGAATTTAATTGACTCTCATTTGATTCAAATAGCTTTGTTTGAATGTGTTTGACTTTCATTTGATTCAATTAGCTTTGTAGAATGTATTTGACTTTAATTTGATTTAAATAGCTTTATTTGAATGTGTTTGACATTCATTTGATTCAATTAGCTGTGTAGAATGTGTTTGACTTTCATTTGATTCGAAATCTTTGTTTGAATGTGTTTGACTTTCATTTGATTCAATTAGCTTTGTTTGAATTATTTGACTTTAATTTATTTCAATTAGCTTTGTAGAATGTATTAGACTTTTATTTGATTTAATTAGCTTTGTTTGAATGTATTTGACTCTCATTTGATTCAAATAGCTTTGTTTGAATGTGTTTGACTTTCATTTTATTCAAATAGCTTTGTTTGAATGTGTTTGACTTTCATTTGATTCAATTAGCTTTGTAGAATGTGTTTGACTTTCATTTGATTCAATTAGCTTTGTTTGAATGTGTTTGACTTTCATTTGATTCAATTAGCTTTGTTTGAATGTATTTGACTTTCATTTGATTCAATTAGCTTTGTTTGAATGTGTTTGACTTTCATTTGATTCAATTAGCTTTGTGGAATGTATTTGACTCTCATTTGATTCAAATAGCTTTGTTTGAATGCGTTTGACTTTCATTTGACTCAAATAGCTTTATTTGATTACGTTTGACTTTCATTTGATACAATTAGCTTTGTAGAACGTATTTAAATTTCATTTGATTCAAATAGCTTTGTTTGAATGTGTTTGACTTTCATTTGATTCAATTAGCTTTGTAGAATGTATTTGACTTTCACTTGACTCAAATAACTTTGTTTGACTGTGTTTGACTTTCATTTGTTTCAATTTGCTTTGTAGAATGTATTTGACTTTTGATTAGGGGATTTTGCTCCCACCAATCGGAATTTTCCACGTGGACCAATCAGGTCCTGCCAAGTGTCCCCCAGTTGGAACAGTCAGGGCTTGCCACGTGGCACGCGCTTATTCGTCCACCTTGGACCTGTTATGTCAAGACATGTGGCATACTCCATGCCTAATGGAGAAACCGGCCACCCAGGCCCAACTTCCGAGGGAAGCCCAATCGGCCCTAGGTTTACCTAAACCTAGGATGGGCACGTTTTCCAAGGTTATAAATACCTCCCTTAATCCTCATTAAGGGGGAGAACAGAAACATTACGGAAAAAACACATTGATTACACACAGTAATAACCGGCTGATCTCGCTAACAAAGCAGATTACCTACATTAAACACTCTCACCTAGAGAGACCAAATCACTTTAATTTCTGCATTAATTACTCCTTAATCAGGTACTAACTTGACCGTTGGAGGCGGAGCTCCCAGGAGTCTCCGTTATTTTGCAGGTACAGGCGTCCGGTTCCAGTCTCGGAATTGTAACTCTCCCGCAGGACATCAGAAAACCCCGAAACATTTGGCGCCGTCTGTGGGGAGAGTACTTCTGAGATGGAATCCAAGTCTGTACCGACTCCTGAAGAGAGGCGTCCCCTAGACGACCCTCAAGTTCAGTGGAACCATGATACCGAAAGTGAATTTGAAGTTGAAGCTCATATAGCTTCAGACGGGACCCTAAGGGCCCGACGTACCCGTCATACCGAAAGGAGGGAACGGGAGCATCTTCAAACAGGAAGCGAGCCAGCAGGCGCACCGCCTGTTCGGCAACAACCGACTGATGGGTCTGCTCCCATCACAAGGAACGAACTCATGACCTTCATGAGGGACTTCAAGGGAGAGATTCAAGAGTTGATCAACAAGAAGCCGCCTGCTCCAGTCAAGGAGCAGTCGGCCAAGAAACCCTCTACTTCACTGAAGAGGAAGCCAGTTCAAGGGCGAGAGGCGACTCCTCATCCTAAATCTAGGAAGCGGGAGCCACCTGCCCTTGATTTCACAAAATTCCGTTATCCTACAGGAAATAGGAAACCTGTTCGTCATATTCAGGCGGACGGGTCGAAGCAAACATTCACAGATGCTCGGCTACTGCTAGAGCAGAAGAAGAGTGACCGATTGTCAGAGTCGGCCTCTACTTCAAACTTTCAAGACAGTTTGCGAAATGCCTCGATGAGGCATACTCAGTCGTACCATGAGAGTCAGTCAGGCGGCACCTCCCGTCAGTCCGGCTTTCATAGTGACAAGGCGGTACCAAACTTACCATTTGTGCCGCAAGAACAGTATTTTTTGCAGCCACCTCCGTTTGGTGGACCTGCAGCAAAAAACGTCCAACCTATGGACTGGCAGCTACGGTTGCTTAGACTTGGTGAACAGCCGTCGGCCTTCTCCAAGGAAATTACTGAAGCCGCTCAGCCGGCCAAAGTGAAAAATGTACTAGTAGGCGCCTATGACGGCACTACTAACCCAGAAGACCATCTGATGGCATTCACCAACCTGATGTACCTTCAAGGGTTGGATGATCCCACTTGGTGCAAGTGTTTCCCAGCAACTCTCAAAGGAATCGCACAACAATGGTTCGGCAACCTGCCGACTGGTTGTGTAAATAGCTTCAGGACGCTTGCTTACTTATTTACCTCCAACTTCGCCATGAACATCCCTGCGAAGAAAACGACCCTTGATTTGGGAACAATTCAGCAGGGCGAGAAGGAGGGGCTTCGTTCTTACATCAGGCGGTTTAACCTGATGAGAATACAGATTCAAGGGTTACCGGATGAGGTAGCTTATACTGACTTTTTCAGAGGTCTCAAAGACGGGTCTACCTTCAAATTTGATTTGGTTCGAAAAAGGGTGGCGACTCTTCAAGAGGCCTTGATTGAAGCAGAAGCCTATATACAGGCGACTGATCTTTGTACGATAAAACAGTCGGACGGGAAAAGGTTCGACAAAAGAGAAGGACGACAGAAACAGTCGTCAAACAAAGATGAGAAAAGAAAAGAGGTCTGGGCGGCTGATTCCTCTAAACAGCCGGCCCAGAAAAAGAAAAAAGAATTCAAACCATACTCCCCAAAGTATGCGTTTAACAAGGATAACCAGTTTATCCTAAAAGAAATCAAGGGACGGATCTCAATTGAGAAGCCGGTCCCCATGAAGGGTTCTGCAAACAACCGGAACCAAGATAAATTCTGTGCTTATCATGATGATGTTGGTCATCACACCAATGACTGCATCAGTCTCATGCGGTACCTAGACCGCCTGGCTGAGCAAGGTGATCTTGACACTTATGTCAAGAAATCTACGGGGAACACTTCCTCAAAAAAGCAGTCGGCCAAAAAGAATCAGCAGGCCGACAGCTCTGATACAGATGATGCAGTCGTCTACACCATTGCAGGCGGCTTCTCAGGAGGCGGCCCCACTATTAGGGGCAACAAAGACAATATCAGGCGGTTAGATGTAAATTCCGTTCACCAAGAACGGCCGTCCAAATATTCATTTCCTGAGATTGTCATCACTGAAGAAGATCTAGGAGGGGTAAGGGGGCCGCATGACGACCCTCTCGTTATTGAATGTAAAGTGGCCAACCAGAGAGTTGGCCGAATCCTCATAGATACCGGAAGCTCCTCAGATCTCATCAGTAGCAAATGTCTGTCGAAACTAAAATATCAGACTGATTGCATACATCCGGCCTCCCACCCTTTAGTAGGGTTTGGAGGAGGAGTCGTCCACCCACTGGGACGAGTAGATTTACCCATCCGCCTGGGCGAAAAAGGGGAAGGACGACACATGGTAGTCCGGTTCCTGGTAGTAGAGGAACTCTCGGCCTACAACATGATTCTGGGTCGACCTACCCTGAATAATTCCAAGGCTGTTATAATCCCATCTCTTATGTTGCTCAAGTTTGAGAGGGATAATGGAACAGTCGGCTCCCTAAGGGGAGATCAGAGGATGGCCCGAGAGTGCTATCTCTCGGATGTCAAGCCCACTGTTATGGCTACTGGGTCAAGCGGTGAAAAAACAGACCTTGACAATGTCAAGGAGAGTGCGCCTGTTCAAGAAGCAGGCGGCAAAAAGAGAAAGGCATCCCAGACAGGGGCCGCAAGAAAAGAAAGAAAATAGCAATCATTGGCAGAGGAGCGGCCGGATGAGTTCCGCCCTCAGCCGGCTGGTGAGCATGCGGACCTGATCTTAGACGACTCACGTCCTGACCGAACAGTCAAAGTTGGGACGACTGCTCTGAGAAACCTTGGTGACGACTTTCACAAACTATTGAAAGAATACAAGGACATCTTTGCATTCGAAGTCCATGAAATGCCAGGCATTAGTCCTGATCTGGCGGTACATAAACTGGCCGTGGATCCGAAACAAGAAGCCGGTACGGCAAAAGAAGCGGAACCATGGCGAAGAAAGAAGTCAGGCGGCAGCCGCCGAAGTTAAAAAATTACTTGATGCAGGGTTCATTCGGCAATGTTACTTCCCAGACTGGGTTGCAAATGTGGTGCTTGTTAAAAAGCCGAATGGCACCTGGCGAATGTGTGTAGACTACACAGACTTAAACAAGGCGTGCCCCAAAGACAGTTACCCTCTGCCTAAAATTGATAACCTGGTCGACTCAACAGCCGGCCATGCCTTGATGAGTTTTATGGACGCCTATTCTGGTTTCCATCAAATTCCTTTATGGAAGAAAGATCAGGAGAAGACGACCTTCGTCACTGATCAGGGGTTATACTGTTACACGGTCATGCCGTTTGGTCTTAAGAATGCCCCGGCTACCTTCCAACGAATGATAAACACTGTGTTCTTTGATCAGATTGGGAGAAACGTCGAGGCATACATTGATGATATGATTGTCAAGACTAAACTTCAGAAAGATCATCTGTCGGACCTCCGAGAAACTTTCGCCACACTCAGGCGGCACCATGTCATGCTCAATCCCAAGAAATGTGTATTTGGAGTTGAGTCTGGGAAATTTCTCGGATTCCTTATCAATCAGAGAGGAATAGAGGCGAACCCTGAGAAGGTGCAGGCGGTCATTGACATGCAGTCGCCTCGTACCATCTGAGAGGTTCAGAAGTTAACAGGTTGTCTGGCGGCCTTGGGAAGATTTCTAAGCCGATCAGGCGACAAATGCCTATACTTTTTCCAGGCAATTAAGAAAAAGGCAAGGTTTGAATGGGGGCGGATGCTGAGGCCGCCTTCCAGAAATTAAAAGTTCACTTGCATTCCTTGCCGAGGCTGGTCAGCCCTTTGCCCAAAGAGGTACTCTACATGTACCTGGCCGTCTCTGATCATGCGTTAAGCGCTGTTCTCCTTGCTGAAAGAGACGGCTGTCAGCTCCCGGTCTACTTTGTCAGTCACGTACTGAAAAATGCCGAGTTGAGGTATCCCCTAGTGGAGAAATTTGGTCTTGCACTCTTCATGGCTGTTAAAAAATTGAAGCCCTACTTTTTGGCACATGCAGTCGTCGTGTATACAGACCAACCTATCAAGCGGCCACTTACCATCATGGAGTCGTCAGGCCGAATGATCAAATGGGCCATAGAAATACAGAGCCTCGAAGTTACATTCGAGCCTAGAAAAGCAGTAAAGGGGCAAGCCTTTGCTGATTTTATTGTAGAGATGACTCGTCCTCCTGACTCTCAAGTTCCAGACCAAGTATGGAAGGTATATGTGGACGGAAGCTCTACTTCAAATGGTTGTGGAGCAGGCGTTATATGTCAGTCGCCTGAGGGCGACAGGTACGAGTATGCTCTACGCTTCAGTTTTCAGGCTTCAAACAATGAGGCAGAATATGAAGCTTTACTAGCCGGGATCCGCATGTGCAAGGCGGCAGGGGCAAGAAAAATAGACGCCTGTTCCGGTTCACAATTGATAGTGAGTCAGTACAATGGCGAATACGAAGCAACCCATCCGGCCATGATCAAGTATTTACAGGCGGTCCGACAAGCAGTCGGCTCCCTTGAGGATTTCCATCTGATCCAAGTGCCGAGATCAGAAAACAACCAGGCGAATGCACTGTCAAAATTAGCATCATCCGCCTCCTCTGATACTCCTCGAACTGTTTTTTGGGAAGTAATGGAGAAGAGAAGCATCGAGGAAAACCCTATTGGAATCCTAGACAGAAGCTCAACCTGGATGGATTCAATCAGGGCATATCTGACAAACGGTACACTGCCGGATGATCCTCAACAGGCGGCAGCACTGAAAAAACGAGCCACCTGTTTTGAAATGATAAAGGGAGAACTTCACAAAAAGGGGTACCTTCAACCCTTCTTAAAGTGTGTTACTCCAGAAAAGGGACGAGAGATACTAGACGATCTTCACTCTGGTTACTGTGCTTCTCATATAGGCGGTAGGACGCTTGCTCAAAGGGCAAGGCGGCAGGGCTACTTTTGGCCTACTTTGGAAGCAGATGCAATGGAGATGGTGAAAAAATGTGACAAGTGCCAAAGGTTTGGCAAACTAGTTCACCGTCCGGCTACTGACCTCACTACCATTCACAGCCCACTACCGTTTGCTAAGTGGGGCATGGACATTCTGGGTCCATATACGCCTGCTACAGGCGGAAGGAGGTACATACTTGTTGCCGTCGACTACTTCACTAAATGGGTAGAGCGGAGGCTGTAAAGGGAATCAAGACAAAAGATGTAATTTCATTCATTTGGAAAAATGTCATCACTCGGTTCGGGGTTCCCATGTCTATGGTTTTTGATAATGGTCCCCAATTTGAGACGCCTGTTCTCAAAAGCTGGTTGGGTTACCAAGGAATTGCAAACTACTTTGCATCTGTCGGCCGTCCACAAGCAAACGGCCAGGTAGAAGCCTTTAATAAAATCATCTCTGACGGTCTCAAGAAAAAGATTGAACGAGCAGGCGGCCTATGGGCGGATGAACTACCACATGTTCTCTGGGCCATTAGGACGACTGAAAAAGGGGCGACTGGAGAAACTCCATTCCTCCTAACTTACGGTGCGGAAGCTGTTCTTCCAATAGAACACTACGAGCCGATTCTTCGAGTAATGCTATATGACGAAGAGGCAAACTGGGAAGCCATGCGCCTGGCATTAGACTCACTTCCTGAAAAGAGGGGCAATGTTGTCTTGCGCCATGAGATCTATCGCCTGAGAATGACTAGATCATACAACAAAAAAGTACACAGGCGTCCACTCAAAGTAGGGAACTTTGTACTTAGAAAAATGGAAGCAGTTGGTAGGGCTAATGAGTCTGGCAAACTAACTCCCAACTGGGAAGGACCCTACCGAATCTATGAGGAAGTCAGGGACGGTACCTACCGTCTGGAAACACCAGACGGACAACCGTTGCCTCGAACTTGGAATGTAGATAATCTTAAGAAATATTTCTTTTGAATGATGTAAATAGTCAAGAGCTACTTAATAAAAGTTTGCACTTACTATTCAATTTTGTACTAAGAGGGGCACGCCTACTAACAAATAGTCGGCTACTCTCCATGTTTAATTTTTACTTACTTAAAGAGGGGCATGCCGTCTGTACCTTTACAGTCGGCTACTCTCCATTGAGTTTTACTCTATTTTTAGAGGGGCATGCCGTCTGTACTTTTACAGTCGGCTACTCTCCATTGAGTATTTTTACTTCAGAGGGGCATGCCGTCTGTACCTTTATAGTCGGCCACTCTCCATTGAGTATTTTACTCTATTTAGGGGCATGTCGTCTGGACATATAGTCGGCTACTCTCCATATGAAGATGGCCGACTGGTTCCAAACACAAAGCCACCCCCCTAATACTTAGCTAAAAAGATTGGGGCCTGGTCGACCCTGTGCCTAACAGGCGGCTACCCTCCTTTTACTTAGCACCTACGTTCACCAAGAACTTACCAAGGCCACAGGCCGAATGATCAGATAAGGCGCCAAGCCAACTGATCAAATTTACAAAACTACTACGACCTGTCCCAACATCATAGCAGGCGTCCGGCGGCATCCCTCCGGATGAAATTCGTCGCAGAGAGCAGCTCCCTTTTGGGTGGAACATTGTTCTATAAACTAATTACACGGCACCTATACGACTGTCCCCAAGGGCAACCACGTAGCCGTTTTTGAGACAAGGATACCTCTATCACTAACAAAACCAGTGGTAGCAGTTGACATCTGAGTCAGATGACCGCCTGTATTACTTGGGATAAATGCAGGGGGTACCTCTTGAGTTAATAGCCAATAAACATTGGCGAATTAAGGGGTCTAGCCGTCCTCCGCCGCCTGGTACCTCTACTTCTCAAGCAAGAGTGACGGCGATTGAGTAACTCCAATGTTAACTCATAGTCACTCCCTCAAATTTGGTATGGAACCTAAAAGGTTTGAGTAGACCGCCTGTTTTTTGGCAAACAGGGGCACTCAAACCCCTATTCCTACTAGGTAACCTATTGAGTTAATAGCCAACAAACATTGGCGAATCAAGGGGATCAGCCGGCCTCCGCCGCCTGGAACCTCTACTACTCAATCTAGTGTGACGGAGACTAAGTAACTCCTATGTTAACTTATAGTCACTCCCTCAAACTTAGTATGGAGCCTAAAAGGTATGAGTCGTCCGCTTGTTTTTATCAAACAGGGGCTCTCAACCACTACTCCTGCTAAGTTAACAAATTACGAGTTAAAAGCCAACAAATATTGAATATAGGGAAACAACCGGTACCCGCCGCTTGTTATCTCAACTACTCAGTTCCTTGGCGACTAGGTAACACTCATGTTTACTTGGTCAAACCACTTTCCTACTTGGTTAAATTTACAAAAGACAGGACCGCCTGCCTAAAAAGGATCCAGTCTTTAAAATAGTTCGAATACCGATTGGATAAATGGCCGACTGATCGTCTATCCTGGAAACAGACAACCAGTCGTCCAGGGGCATAGGCGGCGTGACTAACTTTCCGTACCTGTCTGCAACTATCAGCCATGTAAAACAGTCGGTCTAGTGAACAATTGGATATTGGAATATTCAATACTTAGACAAATTTGAGGCAAAACAAAAATTCATTAAAAATAAGCCGGTCATTAAAGACCAACAAAATATTCAAAGCCCCGGCCCCCTGGCCGGGTAAATACAAAGCAAACGGCACGCAGGCCGTGGAAAGAATACATAAAGCTTAAGAAGGGGGCAGTTTAGTATTAGCAGCTGCCGCCTGGTCAGCACTCTTCTTGCTGGACTCGGCTTCAGCTGCATCCTTTTTTGATGCCTTACCCCCAAGCGGCACAAGCGCCACTACCGGCTCCTCCTCCTCCAACGCTTCCTCCAACGCCTCTTCTTCAGCAGCCGCCAGGATCTCTTGATTATATGTATCCGAACACTGGCGGTACGTTCTTTCCCAAGAGGCAAAGTCGGCACTGGGGAAGAGGCGGCCCCAGGTCATGCGCTGGATTTGAGCGGAGTCTTCCATCATCTCCCGGACCAGCTCTTTCTTCTCTTGCTCGGCCTTTTCCGAGAGCTCTTGGGTAAGACTCTTCTCCTGGGTCACTAGGCGTTCCTTTACGCTGGCCAAGGATTTCTCCATGGCTTCGTAAGAGTACATTTTCAGGCGAAGAGGTTTCAGCTCGGCCTTGAGATTTGTGATGGTCGCCTCCAGCTCGTGATTCTTCTTCTGGGCCGCCTCTAACTGAGCCCGAACAGCGGTGGTAGCCTGCGCCTGATAATAAAGAATATCAATGGTCAGAACTTCATTTTGGGCAATTTGAAACATTGCCTTATCACAGTCAGAGGCGGCCATAGCTTTTGCAGCCTTTACCTCTTTTTTCTTCCGATCAAGCGGCTTGCGAAGGTCGTTCACTCGGAGCAGGGCCTAAGTACAAAGAAACAGGCGTCAGTTTCCAAACAAAAAATAAAACAGGCGTCCAGAAATTCAAATACTCAAAAATTTGCTAAGTATACCTCAGCAAGGACCCCTGCAATCCCGTCAAGGTCAAGGGTGCCGACACCCCTGACCGCCTCCCTTTCAGCTGGAGGAACTGCCCTGATCATAGACTTGGCCATCTCTACCAAGTCAGGCTCCTGGGAGCCGGCTGCATCAAGCATAAACAAACGGATTAGACTTAGTAAAAAAGGGAGCAAGTCTAAAATTTACAAGGACAACTTCATACCTCTAGGCGGCCCAGTTGGAGTTTTAGAAGAAGTGGCCGGCTGTTTCTCAGCCGCCACCTGTTTCCTGGCAGAACCAGGAGAGCTCCCAACAGTCGTCTTCCGGGCCTTGTGGTCCGGCTGTTGGGAAGATGAAGCTCTTGGAGCACCCGTCTAAAACAGAAGAAAAAAGTCAGTATATGCATAAACACTCCAAAAAGAGGGTGAAAGGTTCGGAGCTCACCAAGGGTGCCCCCTTTTTGGGGGAGTCGGTTGAAGCTTGTTGCATAATAGAGGCCCGCAACATGGCCGCCGCAGTCTTGGAGGCGGTGATTTTGCTCATGGCGTCAGCTGCAAAAACAAACAGCAAAGTTAATAAAAGATAAACAACAAATGTATGGAACAACAGAGTATTCGACAGACCGACTACCTCTTGAGCACCGACTGCTGAGGCCGCAGGCGGCCAAAAAGTACTCGTCATAGAGCCACTTGAAGCTCGGGACGCAGTGCAGGGGTACTTGCTCTCGTACCCCTGAAGTAGAGTCGACCCTCGACTCTACTTTAAAGAGTCCTTTATCAAGGATCTCTTTCTTAGCCTTGGGTGGAACAGGCGGCATGCTACGGCCGCCTGCAAGAAGGGGCGGATTCCTGTTCCACCTATTGAAGCGCTTGTTCAGCTCAATGTCTGAACTCTCAATGATGAGGAAGGTGCTCCGCCAGTCCTTCCAGCTCAATGTCTTGTCATGAGGTAGCCCCTGTGGCTTGTCAATTGATACCAGCCGGTACCGCCTGTCTTAGGGGTCCAGCTGAGATAGTTCATATGGGCGAAAGCCTCGAAGCTCGGCTCCACCCCGTGCAGTTCGCACCCGGCCACATAGCCGAGTACGTTGACCCAGGAGTTTGGGGCTAACTGCCATAACCCCAACTCATACCCATCCAAAATCCGCTGAACAGCCGGATGTAATGGGAAGCGAAGCCCTGCCTTGATGGCCGCCTCGTAGCAACCAAAGCAGGCGCTATCATAACTGGAACCAGCCAGCCAGACGACTGTGTCTTCTGGATCCGGCACAAACACTAGAAAATCGGGGCCCATGGTGTGGTTTGCAATAAAGCTCTCCACTTTCTCTTGCATGGCTGTGATTCGGCCCCGAGGTACCGTGCAGTAGTAGGGGGTATTTAGCTCTCGGTAAGAGGCGGATGGTTCCGCCCAATTGTCCCCCTTCTCAACTGCGTGAGAAAGTCTCGCCTCTTGCAGGCGGCTGTTTTTCTCTTCTGTACCCAAAGAAGCATGGCCAGAAGAGTTTGACTCGGAATCGTCCTCCGACGAGTCCGAAGAGGACGACTCCTCCCCTCTCCCGGAGGGGCCCGCCTCCTCTCTTTGAAAAGGAGCAAATTTGTTAACTGTTAAATGGGAAGGGGTCACTATGACTCCCCCCAGGCCGCCTTGTTTCACTTCCACATCTGGCGCCTGGTCAGATGTTTCACTAAGCGGCACCCTGTGGGAGGAGCCGTCTGAATTTGAGATCCTAGCTGTCTTTTTCGTTCTGGCCATCCTGCTCTGCATAGACACAGATACAGTCGGACTTTGTATAAAGGGCAAAGATGGGTCCGGAAAAGGGCAGGCGGCACTCCTAGTCCTAGATTCAGCCGTCCCCGGTGACTGGCTGATCACTAACCTAGGTCGTGTCGTGTGCTTCCGTGGTACCATTTCAGAAAATAAAAAGAAAATTAAGAGTAAGAGAACTGAGTTACCTGAACGAGTGACGGTTGATGAAGTTCTGAAAATCCTGTGCAGTCGGTTTGTCAGAACAGGCGGTAGGCAGAAAAGGTCCAAAATGTCAGAGCAAGTTCAGGGGTCCGAATATTCTCAAAAAGTTCTCAAAGCGTGAAAATGACTCAAGACAACTCTCCCTTATATAGGCGAGGTGAGAAGGCAAAGGGTCACTTTCAAAATTAAAAATTTTGGCGGGAAAATCTCTCGTCCTTTCGCCGACTGACACCTGTAGCAGGCCGTCGCCTGTTACAGTGCGACACCTGTCACAGGTAACACGTGGCCAATCACGTGCCACCTGTGAGGGGCAAATGATTAGGGGATTTTTCTCCCACCAATCGGAATGCGCCACGTGGACCAATCAGGTCCTGCCAAGTGTCCCCCAGTTGGAACAGTCAGGGCTTGCCACGTGGATCGCGCTTATTCGTCCACCTTGGACCTGTTATGTCAAGACATGTGGCATACTCCATGGCTAATGGAGAAACCGGCCACCTAGGCCCAACTTCCGAGGGAAGCCCAATCGGCCCTAGGTTTACCTAAACCTAGGATGGGCACGTTTTCCAAGGTTATAAATACCTCCCTTAATCCTCATTAAGGGGGAGAACAGAAACATTACGGAAAAAACACATTGATTACACACAGTAATTGATTAGGGGATTTTTATCCACCAATCACCGTCTGACAAGTGGACCAACCAGGTTCCGCCACGTGTCCTTCACGAAGGCCAACAGGAGCTTGCCACGTGTCAGTCACAGATACGTCCTCCACGGACCACTTAAGACACGCCACGTGTCCACCCATGCCAAATGGGACAACCGGCCATCAAGGCCCATTTCAGTCTAGAGGCCCGATCAGCCCTAGGTTTACCTTAAACCTAGAGAGTTGCACGCTTCCCAAGGCTATAAATACTCGATTAATCCTCATTAATCAGGGGACACAACAAAAAAAGAACCGAATAATTAAGAGATCAAGCAGAGAAGAACAGACTTATTAACAACCGGCTAATCTCGCTAACAACGCAGATTACCAACACTAAGCACTCTCACCTAGAGAGATCTGATTACTTTAATTTCTGTATTGATTACTCCTTAATCAGGTACTAACTTGACCGTTGGAGGCGGAGCTCTCATGAGTCTCCGTTATTTTGCAGGTACAGGCGTCCGGTTCCAGTCTCGGAATTGTAACTCTCCCGCAGGACATCAGAAAACCCCGAAACATTTGGCGCCGTCTGTGGGGAGAGTACTTCAGAGATGGCATCCAAGTCTGTACCGACTCAAGAAGAGAGGCGTCCCCTAGACGACCCTCAAGTTCAGTCGGACCATGATACCGAAAGTGAATTTGAAGTTGAAACTCATACAGCTCCAGACGGGACCCTAAGGGCCCGACGTACCCGTCATACCGAAATGAGGGAACGGGAGTATCTTCGAACAGGAAGCGAGCCAGCAGGCGCACCGCTTGCTCGGCAACAGCCGACTGATGGGTCTGCTCCCATCACAAGGAACGAACTCATGACCTTCATGAGGGACTTCAAGGGAGAGATCCAAGAGTTAATCAACAAAAAACCGCCTGCTTCAGTCAAAGAGCAGTCGGCCAAGAAACCTTCCACTTCACTGAAGAGGAAGCCAGTTCAAGGGCGAGAGGCGACTCCCCATCCCAAATACAAGAAGCGGGAGCCGTCTGCTCTTGATTTCACAAAACTCTGTTATCCTACTGGAAATAGAAAACCGGTTCGTCATATTCAGGCGGACGGGTCAAAGCAAACGTTCACAGATGCTCGGCACTTGCTAGAGCAGAAGAAGAGTGACCGATTATCAGAGTCGGCATCTACTTCAAATTTTCAGGACAGTTTGCGAAATGCCTCGATGAGGCCAACTCAGTCGTACCATGAGAGTCAGTCAGGCGGCACCTCCCGTCAGTCCGGCTTTCATAGTGCCCAGGCGGTACCAAACTTACCATTTGTGCCGCAACAACAGTATTTTATGCAGCCACCTCCATTTGGTGGACCTGCAGCAAAAAACGTCCAACCTATGGACTGGCAGCTACGGCTGCTTAGACTTGGTGAACAGCCGACGGCTTTCTCCAAGGAAATTATTGAAGCCGCTCAGCCGGCCAAAGTAAAAAATATTCTAGTAGGCGCCTATTACGGCACTACTAACCCAGAAGACCATCTGATGGCATTCACCAACCTGATGTACCTTCAAGGGTTGGATGATCCCACTTGGTGCAAGTGTTTCCCAGCGACTCTCAAGGGAATTGCACAGCAATGGTTCGGCAACCTGCCGACTGGTTGTGTAAACAGCTTCAGGACGCTTGCTTACTTATTTGCCTCCAACTTCGCAATGAACATCCCTGCGAAGAAAACGACCCTTGATTTGGGAACAATTCAGCAGGGTGAAAAGGAGGGGCTTCGTTCCTACATCAGGCGGTTCAACCTGATGAGAATACAGATTCAAGGGTTACCGGATGAGGTAGCTTATACTGACTTTTTTAGAGGTCTCAAAGACGGGTCTACCTTCAAATTTGATTTAGTTCGAAAAAGGGTGGCGACTCTTCAAGAGGCCTTGATTGAAGCAGAAGCCTATATACAGGCAACTGATCTGTGTACAATGAAACAGTCGGACGGGAAGAGGTTCGACAATAGAGAGGGACGACAGAAACAGTCGTCCAACAAAGATGAAAAAAGAAAAGGGGTCTGGGCGGCTGATTCCTCTAAACAGCCGGCCCAGAAAAAGAAAAAAGAATTCAAACCATACTCCCCAAAGTATGTGTTTAACAAGGATAACCAATTTATCCTAAAAGAAATAAAGGGACGGCTCTCAATTGAGAAGCCGCTCCCCATGAAGGGTTCTGTGAGCAACCGGAACCAAGACAAAATCTGTGCTTATCACGATGACATTGGTCATCACACCAATGACTGCATCAGTCTCATGCGGTACCTTGACCGCCTGGCTGAGCAAGGTGATCTTGACACTTATGTCAAGAAATCTACGGGGAATACTTCCTCAAAAAAGCAGTCGGCCAAAAAGAATCAACAGGCCGACAGTTCCGATACAGATGATGCAGTCGTCTACACCATTGCAGGCGGCTTCTCAGGAGGCGGCCCCACTATTAGGGGCAACAAAGATAATATAAGACGTTTAGATGTAAATTCCGTTCACCAAGAACGGCCGTCTAAATATACATTTCCTGAGATTGTCATCACTGAAGAGGATCTAGGAGGAATAAGGGGGCCGCATGACGACCCTCTCGTAATTGAATGTAAAGTGGCCAACCAGAGAGTTGGTCGAATCCTCATAGATACCGGGAGCTCTTCAGATCTCATCAGCAGCAAATGTCTGTCAAAACTGAAATATCAGACGGACTGCATACATCCAGCCTCCCACCCTTTAATAGGTTTTGGAGGAGGAGTCGTCCACCCACTGGGACGAGTAGATCTACCCATCCGCCTGGGTGAAAAAGGGGAAGGACGACACATGGTAGTCCGGTTCCTAGTGGTAGAAGAACTCTCGGCCTACAACATGATTCTGGGTCGACCAACCCTGAATAATTCCAAGGCTGTTATAATCCCGTCACTTATGCTGCTTAAGTTTGAAAGGGACAATGGAACAGTCGGCTCCCTAAGGGGAGATCAGAGGATGGCCCGAGAGTGTTATCTCTCGGATGTCAAGCCCACTGCTATGGCCACTGTGTCAAGTGGAGAAAAAACAGACCTTGACAATGTCAAGGAAAGTGCGCCTGTTCAAGAAACAGGCGACAAGAAGAGAAAGGCACCCCAGACTGAGTCCGCAAGAAAAGCAAGAAAATAGCAATCATTGGCAGAGGACCGGCCGGATGAGTTCCGCCCTCAGCCGGCTGGTGAGCATGCGGACCTGATATTAGACGACTCCCATCCTGACCGAACAGTCAAAGTAGGGACGACTGCTCTGAGAAACCTTGGTGACGACTTTCACAACCTGTTGAAAGAATACAAGGACATCTTTGCTTTTGAAGTCCATGAAATGCCAGGCATTAGTCCTGATCTGGCAGTACACAAACTCGCTGTGGATCCGAAAAAGAAGCCGGTACGACAAAAGAAGCGGAACCATGGTGAAGAAAGAGGTCAGGCGGCAGCCGCCGAAGTCAAAAAATTACTTGATGCAGGGTTCATTCGGCAATGTTACTTCCCAGATTGGGTTGCAAATGTAGTACTTGTTAAAAAGCCGAATGGCACCTGGCGAATGTGTGTAGACTACACAGACTTGAACAAGGCGTGCCCCAAAGACAGTTACCCTCTGCCTAAAATTGATAACCTGGTCGACTCAACAGCCGGCCATGCCTTGATGAGTTTTATGGACGCCTATTCTGGTTTTCATCAAATTTCTTTATGGAAGAAAGATCAGGAGAAGACGGCCTTCGTCACTGATCAGGGATTATACTGTTACACGGTCATGCCGTTTGGTCTTAAGAATGCCCCGGCTACCTTCCAACGAATGATAAACACAGTGTTCTTTGATCAGATTGGGAGAAACGTCGAGGCATACATTGATGATATGATTGTCAAGACTAAACTTCAGAAAGATCATCTGACGGACCTCCGAGAAACTTTCGCCACACTCAGGCGGCACCATGTCATGCTCAATCCCAAGAAATGTGTATTTGGAGTTGAGTCTGGGAAATTTCTCGGATTCCTTATCAATCAGAGAGGAATAGAGGCGAACCCTGAGAAGGTACAGGCGGTCATTGACATGCAGTCGCCTCGTACTGTCCGAGAGGTTCAGAAGTTAACAGGTTGTCTGGCGGCCTTGGGAAGATTCTTAAGCCGATCAGGCAACAAATGCCTATACTTTTTCCAGGCAATTAAGAAGAAGGCAAGGTTTGAATGGGGGCCGGATGCTGAGGCCGCCTTCCAGAAATTAAAGGTTCACTTGCATTCCTTGCCGAGGCTGGTCAGCCCTTTGCCCAAAGAAAATCTCTACATGTACCTGGCCGTCTCTGATCATGCGTTAAGCGCGGTGCTCCTTGCTGAAAGGGACGGCTGTCAACTTCCGGTCTACTTTGTCAGTCACGTACTGAAAAATGCTGAGTTGAGGTATCCCCTAGTGGAGAAATTTGGTCTTGCACTCTTCATGGCTGTTAAAAAATTGAAGCCCTACTTTCTGGCACATGCAGTCGTCGTGTATACCGACCAACCGATCAAGCGGCCCCTTACCACCATGGAGTCCTCCGGACGAATGATCAAATGGGCCATAGAAATGCAGAGTCTCGAAGTTACTTTCGAGCCTAGAAAAGCAGTGAAGGGGCAAGCCTTTGCTGACTTTATTGTAGAGATGACTCGTCCTCCAGACTCTCAAGTTCCAGACCAAGTCTGGAAGGTATATGTGGACGGAAGCTCTACTTCAAACGGTTGTGGAGCAGGCGTCGTATGTCGATCTCCAGAGGGCGACAGGTTCGAGTATGCTCTACGCTTCAGTTTCCAGGCTTCAAACAATGAGGCAGAATATGAAGCTTTACTAGCCGGGATCCGCATGTGTAAGGCGGCCGGAGCAAGGAAAATAGACGCCTGTTCTGATTCACAACTGATAGTGAGTCAGTACAATGGCGAATACGAAGCAACACATCCGGCCATGATCAAGTATTTACAGGCGGTCCGACAAGCAGTCGGCTCCCTTGAGGATTTCCATCTGATCCAAGTGCCGAGATCCGAAAACAACCAGGCAGATGCACTTTCGAAATTAGCATCGTCCGCCTCCTCCGATACTCCTCGAACTGTGTTTTGGGAAGTAATGGAGAAGAGAAGCATCGAGGAAAATCCTATTGGAATTCTAGACAGAAGCTCAACCTGGATAGATTCAATCAGGGCATATCTAACAAACGGTACACTGCCGGATGATCCTCAACAGGCGGCAGCATTGAAAAAAACGAGCCTCCTGTTTTGAAATGATACAAGGAGAACTTCACAAGAGGGGGCACCTTCAACCCTTCTTAAAGTGTGTTACTCCTGAAAAGGGACGAGAGATACTAGATGATCTTCACTCTGGTTTCTGTGCTTCCCATATAGGTGGTAGGATGCTTGCCCAAAGGGCAAGGCGGCAGGGCTACTTTTGGCCTACTTTGGAAGCAGATGCAATGGAGATGGTGAAAAAATGTGACAAGTGCCAAAGGTTTGGCAAATTAATTCACCGTCCGGCTACTGACCTCACTACCATTCACAGCCCACTACCGTTTGCTAAGTGGGGCATGGACATTCTGGGGCCATATACGCCTGCTACAGGCGGCAGAAGGTATATACTTGTTGCCGTTGACTACTTCACTAAATGGGTAGAGGCGGATGCTGTAAAGGGAATCAAGACGAAAGATGTAATTTCATTCATTTGGAAAAACGTCATCACTCGGTTCGGGGTTCCCATGTCTATGGTTTTTGATAATGGTCCCCAATTCGAGACGCCTGTTCTCAAAAGCTGGTTGGGAGACCAAGGAATTGCACATTACTTTGCATCTGTCGGCCGTCCACAAGCAAACGGCCAGGTAGAAGCCTTTAATAAAATCATCTCAGACGGCCTCAAGAAAAAGATTGAACGAGCAGGCGGCCTATGGGCAGATGAACTACCACATGTTCTTTGGGCCATTAGGACGACTGAAAAAGGGGCGACTGGAGAAACTCCCTTCCTCCTAACTTATGGTGCAGAAGCTGTTCTTCCAATAGAACACTACGAGCCTACTCTTCGAGTAATGCTATATGACGAAGAGGCAAACTGGGAAGCTATGCGCCTGGCATTAGACTCACTTCCTGAAAAGAGGGGCAATGCTGTTTTGCGCCATGAGATCTATCGCCTGAGAATGACTAGATCATACAACAAAAAAGTACACAGGCGTCCACTCAAAGTAGGGGACTTTGTACTTAGAAAAATGGAAGCAGTTGGTAGGGCTAATGAGTCTGGCAAACTAACTCCCAACTGGGAAGGACCCTACCGAATCTATGAGGAAGTCAGGGACGGTACCTACCGTCTGGAAACACCAGGCGGACAACCGTTGCCTCGAACCTGGAATGTAGATAACCTTAAAAAATATTTTTTCTGAATGATGTAAAGTAAAGAGCTACTTAATAAAGTTTGCACTTACTATTCAATTTTGTATTACGAGGGGCATGCCGTCTGTACCTTTACAGTCGGCTACTCTCCATTGAGTTTTTCACTCTATCTTTAGAGGGGCATGCCGTCTGTTCCTTTACAGTCGGCTACTCTCCATCGAGTGTTTTACTCACCATACTTAGCTAAAAAGATTAGGGCCTGGCCGATCCTGTACCTAACAGGCGGCTACCCTTCTTTTACTTAGCACCTACGTTCACCAAGAACTTACCAAGGCCACTGGCCGAATGATCAGACCAGGCGCCTAGTCAACTGATCCAAACTTTTAAAAACTAATCCGACCTGTCCCAACATTATAGCAGGCGTCCGGCGGCATCCATTAGGATGAAATTCGTCGCAGAGAGCAGCTCCCTTTTGGGTGGAACATTGTTCTATAAACTAATTACACGGCACCTATACGACTGTCCCAAAGGGCAACCACGTAGCCGTTTTTGAGACAAGGATAACTCTATCACTAACCAAACCAGTGGTAGCAGTTGACATCTGAGTCAGATGACCGCCTGTATTACTTGGGATAAATGCAGGGGGTACCTATTGAGTTAATAGCCAACAAACATTGGCGAATCAAGGGGTCTAGCCGGCCTACGCCGCCTGGTACCTCTACTTCTCAAACAAAAGTGACGGCGACTGAGTAACTCCAAAGTTAACTCATAGTCACTCCTTCAAATTTGGTATGGAACCTAAAAGGTTTGAGTCGTCCGCCTGTTTTAAACAAACAAGGGCACTCGAACCCCTATTCCTACTGGATAACCTATTGAGTAAATAGCCAACAAACATTGGTGAATCAAGGGGTCTAGCCGGCCTACGCCGCCTGATACCCTTACTACTCAATCAAGATTGTGACAAAGACTAAGTAACTCCTATGTTAACTTAATAGTCACTCAAACTTAGTATGGAGCCTAAAAGGTATGAGTCGTCCACTTGTTTTTAAACAAAGGCTCTCAACCAATACTCTTGCTAGGTTAACAAATAACAAATTAAAGGCCAACATTGGCAATAAAGGGAAACAACCGGTACCCGCCGCTTGTTTTCCTACTTAAATTCCTTGGCTACTAGGTAATTCAATTTACTTGGTCAAATTGAATAAAGAGTTCGAATACCGATTGATTAAATGGCCGACTGATCATCTATCCTGGAAACAGACAACCAGTCGTCCAGGGGCATAGGCGGCATACTTACTATTTGTACCTGTCTTAACGTTCGGCCATACACAACAGTCGGTCAAGTGAGCAAATTTCAAATACTTAGACAAATTTGAACAAAAACAAAAAATTTGATTAAAATGAGCCGGCCATAAAAGACCAGCAGAATATTCAAAACCCCGGCCCCCTGGCCGGGTAATTACAAAGCAAACGGCACGCAGGCCGTGAAAAGAAAAAAAAATACTTAAAGCTTAAGAAGGGGGCAGTTCAGTATCAGCAGCAGCCGCCTGGTCAGCACTCTTCTTGCTGGACTCGGCCTTAGCTGCATCATCTTTTGATGCCTTACCCCCAAGTGGCACAAGCGCCACAACCGGCTCTTCCTCCTCCAACGCAACGTCCAACGCCTCTTCTTCAGCAGCCGCCAGGATCTGTTGATTATATATTTCCGAACACTGGCGGTACGTTCTTTCCCATGAGGCAAAGTCGGCACTGGGGAACAGTCGTTCCCAGGTCATGCGTTGGATTTGGGCGGAGTCTTCCACCATCTCCCGGACGAGCTCTTGCTTCTCTTGCTCGGCCTTGTCCGAGAGCTCTTGGGTAAGACTCTTCTCCTGGTTCACCAGGCGTTCTTTTACGTTAGCCAAAGATTTCTCCATGGCTTCGTAAGAGTGCATTTTTTGGCGAAGGGGTTTCAGCTCGGTTTTAAGTTTGGTGACGGTCCCCTCCAGCTCGTCAACCTTCTTTTGGGCCGTCTCTAGCTGAGCCCAAACAGCGGCGGTCGCCTGCGCCTGATAATAAAGAAGATCAAGGGTCAGTACTTCATTTTGGGCAATTTGAAACATTGCCTTATCACAGCTGGAGGCGGCCATAGCCTTTGCGGCCTTTACCTCTTTGTTTTTCCGATCAATCGGCTTGCGAAGGCTGTTGACTCGGAGCAGGGCCTAAGTACAAAGAAAAACAGGCGTCAGTTTCCAATCAAAAGAGTTAACAGGCGTCCTGGAACTCAAAAGCTCAAAAAGGTGCTAAGTATACCTCAGCTAGGATCCCCGAAATTCCATCGAGGTCAAGGGTGCCGGCACCCTTGACCGCCTCCCTGTCAGATGGAGGAACTACTTTAACCATTGACTTGGCTACCTCAACCAAGTCGAGTCCCTGGGGGCCGGCTGCATTAAGCAAAAGGAAAAAACAAGTTAGACCTAATCAAGAAGGAAGCAAGGGTGAGTTTTTACAAGCAAATATCCATACATCTAGGCGGCCCCGCCTGGGTTTTTGAAGAAGTGGCCGGCTGCTTCTCAGCCGCCACTGTTTTCCTGGAAGACCCAGGAGAGCTTGCAACAGTCGTCCTCCGGGCCTTGGGGTCCGGCTGTTGCGAGGAAGAAGCCCTTGGAGTGCCAGACTGAAAACAAAAAAGAGTTAGTATATGCATAATACAACTAAAAGGAGAAGAGTTTTCAAAGCTTACCAAGGGTGCCTCCTTGCTGGGGGAGTCGGCGTACGACTGCTTCATTAGCGAGGCCCGCAAAATGGCCGCCGCAGTCTTAGATGCTGTTATTTTACTCATGGCGTCGGCTGAAAGAAATAAACAGCAAAGTTAGTAAAAATCCCAAGTAAACAAGGCGTGAAAAAACAGAGTATTCGTCAGGCCGGCTACCTCTAGAGCACCGACTGCCGAGGCCACAGGCGGCCAAGAAGTACTCGTCATAGAGCCACTTGAAGCTCGGGACGCAGTGTAGGGGTACTTGCTCTCGTACCCCTGAAGTAGAGTTCACCCTAGTCTCTACTTTGAAGAGTCCTTTGTCTAGGATCTCTTTTTTAGCCTTTGGGGGAACAGGCGGCATGCTGCGGCCGCCTGCGAGAAGAGGCGGATCCCTGTTCCACTTGTTAAAACGTTTGTTCAGCTCCGTGTCTGAACTCTCGATAATAAGGAAGGTGTTCCGCCAATCCTTCCATTTGTTTGCCTTACCTCTCGTCATGAGGTAACCCCTATGGCTTGTTAATTGATACCAGCCGGTACCTCCCGACTTAGGGGTCCGGCTGAGATAGTTCATGTGGGCGAAAGCCTCAAAACTTGGCTCCACCCCGTTCAGTTCGCACCCGGCCACATAGCCGAGTACGTTAACCCAAGAGTTGGGGGCTAACTGCCATAACCCCAGATCATACCCATCTAAAATCCGCTGAACAGCCGGATGTAATGGGAAGCGCAGTCCAGCTTTGATGGCCGCCACATAGCAGCCAAAGCAGCCGTCACCATAGCTGGTACCAGCCGGCCAGACGACAGTATCTTCTGGATCCGGCACAAACAGTAAATACTCCGGGCCCATTTTGTGGTTAGCAATAAAGCTCGCCACGTTGTCTCGCATGGTTGCAATCCGGCCCCGGGGCACCCTGCAGTAGTAGGGGGCGTTTTCCTCTCTGTAAGAGGCGGACGGCTCTGCCCAATTATCCCCCTTCTCCACTGCATGAGAACTTCTCGCCTCTTGTAGGCGGCTATGTTTTTCTTCTGAGCCAGAAGAACTATGGTCAGAAGAGCTGGAATCGGACTCGTCCCCTGACGAGTCCGAAGAGGACGACTCCTCCCCTCTCCTAGAGGGGCCCGCCTCCTCTCCCTTAGAAGGAGCAGAAGGAAAATTAGACATGTCCACGGTTAGATGGGAAGGGAACACCTTGGTCCCTCTCTCAGAACTGTCAGCTTGACAGTCGCCTCGTTCTACATCTGGCGCCTGGTCAGATGTTTCACTAAGGAGCACCCTTTGGGAGGAGCCGTCTGAGTTTGATATCATAGCAGTCTTTTTTGTTCTGGCCATCACGTTCTGCATAGACACAGATTCAGTCGGACTTTGTATAAAGGGCAAAGATGGGTCCAGAAAAGGGCAGGCGGCACTCCTAGTCCTAGATTCAGCCGTCCCGGTGACCGGCTGATCACTAACTTAGGGCGTGTCGTGTGCTTCCATGGTGCCATTTCAAAAAATAAAAAGAAAATTAAGAGTAAGAGAACTGAGTTACCTGAACGGGTGACGGTTGATGAAGTCCTGGAAGTTCGGGTCAGTCGGCTTGTCAGAACAGGCGGTAGGCAGAAAAAGTCCGAAAATGTCAGAGCAAGTTCAGGGGTCCGAATGTTCTCGCAAAAGTTCTCAAATGTGAAAATGACCGAAGTCAGCACTTCCTTTTATAGGCAAAATGAGAAGGCGAAGGGTCGCTTCCGAATTCAAATTTGGGCGGGAAAATCTCTCGGCCGTCTGCAAGGTGACACCTGTAACGGGCCATCGCCTGTCACCGTGCGACACCTGTCACAGGCGACACGTGACCAGTCGCGTGCCACCTGTGAGGGGCAAATGATTAGGGGATTTTTATCCACCAATCACCGTCTGACAAGTGGACCAACCAGGTTCCGCCACGTGTCCTTCACGAAGGCCAACAGGAGCTTGCCACGTGTCAGTCACAGATACGTCCTCCACGGACCACTTAAGACACGCCACGTGTCCACCCATGCCAAATGGGACAACCGGCCATCAAGGCCCATTTCAGTCTAGAGGCCCGATCAGCCCTAGGTTTACCTTAAACCTAGAGAGTTGAACGCTTCCCAAGGCTATAAATACTCGATTAATCCTCATTAATCAGGGGACACAACAAAAAAAGAACCGAATAATTAAGAGATCAAGCAGAGAAGAACAGACTTATTAACAACCGGCTAATCTCGCTAACAACGCAGATTACCAACACTAAGCACTCTCACCTAGAGAGATCTGATTACTTTAATTTCTGTATTGATTACTCCTTAATCAGGTACTAACTTGACCGTTGGAGGCGGAGCTCTCAGGAGTCTCCGTTATTTTGCAGGTACAGGCGTCCGGTTCCAGTCTCGGAATTGTAACTCTCCCGCAGGACATCAGAAAACCCCGAAACAGTAATAACCGGCTGATCTCGCTAACAAAGCAGATTACCTACATTAAACACTCTCACCTAGAGAGACCAAATCACTTTAATTTCCGCATTAATTACTCCTTAATCAGGTACTAACTTGACCGTTGGAGGCGGCGCTCCAGGAGTCTCCGTTATTTTGCAGGTACAGGCGTCCGGTTCCAGTCTCGGAATTGTAACTCTCCCGCAGGACATCAGAAAACCCCGAAACAACTTTCATTTTCTTCAAATAGCTTTGTTTGAATGTGTTTGACTTTCATTTGGTTCAATTAGCTTTGTAGAATGTATTTGACATTCATTTAATTTAAATAGATTTGTTTGAATGTGTTTGACTTTCATTTGATTCAATTAGCTTTGTAGAATGTATTTTACTTTTATTTGATTTAATTAGCTTTGTTTGAATTTATTTGACTCTCATTTGATTCAAATAGCTTTGTTTGAATGTGTTTGACTTTTATTTGATTTAATTAGCTTTGTAGAATGTATTTGACTTTCATTTGATTTAATAGCTTTATTTGAATGTGTTTGACTTTCATTTGATTCAATTAGCTTTGTAGAATGTATTTGACTTTCATTTGATTCGAAATCTTTGTTTGAATGTGTTTGACTTTCATTTGATTCAATTAGCTTTGTTTGATTGTGTTTGACTTTAATTTAATTCAATTAGCTTTGTAGAATGTATTAGACTTTTATTTGATTTACTTAACTTTGTTTGGATGTATTTGACTCTCATTTGATTCAAATAGCTTTGTTTGAATGTGTTTGACTTTCATTTTATTCAAATAGCTTTGTTTGAATGTGTTTGACTTTCATTTGATTCAATTAGCTTTGTAGAATGTATTGGACTTTCATTTGATTCAATTAGCTTTGTTTGAATGTGTTTGACTTTCATTTGATTCAATTAGCTTTGTTCAATGTATTTGACTTTCATTTGATTCAATTAGCTTTGTTTGAATGTGTTTGACTTTCATTTGATTCAATTAGCTTTGTAGAATGTATTTGACTCTCATTCGATTCAAATAGCTTTGTTTGAATGCGTTTAACTTTCATTTGATTCAATTAGCATTGTAGAATACATTTCATATTCATTTTATTAAACAACTTTGTACGAATGTGTTTGACTTTCATTTGACTCAAATAGCTTTATTTAATTGCGTTTGACTTTCATTTGATACAATTAGCTTTGTAGAACGTATTTAACTTTCATTTGATTCAAATAGCTCTGTTTGAATGTGTTTTGACTTTCATTTGATTCAATTAGCTTTGTAGAATGTATTTGACTTTCATTTGACTCAAATAACTTTGTTTGACTGTGTTTGACTTTCATTTGTTTCAATTTGCTTTATAGAATGTATTTGACTTTCATTTTATTGAAATAGCTTTGTTTGAATGTGTTTGACTTTCATTTGATTCCATCAGCTTTGTAGAATGTATTTGACTTTCAATTGTTCAAATAGCTTTGTTTGAATGTGTTTGACTTTCATTTGATTCAATTAGCTTTGTTTGAATGTGTTTGACTTTCATTTGATTCAATTAGCTTTGTAAAATGTATTTGACTTTCATTTGAGTCAAATAACTTTGTTTGACTGTGTTTGACTTTCATTTAAATTAAAAAGCTTTTTTTCAATGTGTTTGACTTTCATTTGATTTAAAAGGATTCGTTTGAATGTGTTTGACTTTCATTTGATTCAATTAGCTTTGTAGATTGTATTTTATTTTTATTTGATTTAATTAGCTTTGTTTGAATTTATTTGACTCTCATTTGATTCAAATAGCTTTGTTTGAATGTGTTTGACTTTCATTTGATTCAATTAGCTTTGTAGAATGTATTGGACTTTCATTTGATTTAAATAGCTTTATTTGAATGTGTTTGACTTTCATTTGATTCAATTAGCTTTGTAGAATGTATTTGACTTTCATTTGATTCGAAATCTTTGTTTGAATGTGTTTGACTTTCATTTGATTCAATTAGCTTTGTTTGAATGTGTTTGACTTTAATTTAATTCAATTAGCTTTGTAGAATGTATTAGACTTTTATTTGATTTAATTAGCTTTGTTTGAATGTATTTGACTCTCATTTGATTCAGATAGCTTTGTTTGAATGTGCTTGACTTTCATTTGATTCAATTAGCTATGTTTGAATGTGTTTGACATTCATTTGATTCAATTAGCTTTGTTGAATGTATTTGACTTTCATTTGATTCAATTAGCTTTGTTTGAATGTGTTTGACTTTCATTTGATTAATTAGCTTTGTAGAATGTATTTGACTTTCATTTGATTCAATTAGCTTTGTAGAATGTATTTGACTTTTATTTGATTTAATTAGCTTTGTTTGAATGTATTTGACTCTCATTAGATTCGAATAGCTTTGTTTGAATGTGCTTGACTTTCATTTGATTCAATTAGCTTTGTTTGAATGTGTTTGACTTTCATTTGATTCAATTAGCTTTGTTGAATGTATTTGACTTTCATTTGATTCAATTAGCTTTGTTTGAATGTGTTTGACTTTTCATTTGATTCAATTAGCTTTGTAGAATGTATTTGACTTTCATTTGATTCAATTAGCTTTGTTTGAATTATGTTTGAACTTTTAATTTGATTTCAATTAAGCTTTGTTATGAATGTAATTTGACTCTCATTTGAATTCAAATAGCTTTGTTTGAATGTGTTTCACTTTTATTTGATTCAATTAGCTTTGTAGAACGTATTTGACTTTCATTTGATTCAAATAGCTTTGTTTGAATGTGTTTGACTTTCATTTGATTCAATTAGCTTTGTAGAATGTATTTGACTTTCATTTGATTCAATAGCTTTGTTTGAATGTGTTTGACTTTCATTTGATTCAATTAGCTTTGTAGAATGTATTTGACTTTCATTTGATTCAAATAGCTTTGTTTGAATGTGTTCGACTTTCATTTGATTCAATTAGGTTTGTAAATTGTATTTGACTTTCATTTGAGTCAAATAGCTTTGTTTGACTGTGTTTGACTTTCATTTAAATTAAAAAGCTTTTTTAGAATGTGTTAGACTTTCATTTGATTTAAAAGGCTTTGTTTGAATGTGTTTGACTTTCATTTGATTCAATTAGCTTTGTAGAATTTATTTTACTTTTATTTGATTTAATTAGCTTTGTTTGAATTTATTTGACTCTCATTTGATTCAAATAGCTTTGTTTGAATGTGTTTGACTTTCATTTGATTCAATTAGTTTTGTGGAATGTATTTGGACTTTCATTTGATTTAAATAGCTTTATTTGAATGTGTTTGACTTTCATTTGATTCAATTAGCTTTGTAGAATGTATTTGACTTTCATTTGATTCGAAATCTTTGTTTGAATGTGTTTGACTTTCATTTGATTCAATTAGCTTTGTTTGAATGTGTTTGACTTTAATTTAATTCAATTAGCTTTGTGGAATGTATTAGACTTTTATTTGATTAAATTAGCTTTGTTTGAATGTATTTGACTCTCATTTGATTTCAAATAGCTTTGTTTGAATGTGCTTGACTTTCATTTGATTCAAATAGCTTTGTTTGAATGTGTTTGACTTTCATTTGATTCAATTAGCTTTGTTGAATGTATTTAACTTTCATTTGATTCAATTAGCTTTGTTTGAATGTGTTTGACTTTCATTTGATTCAATTAGCTTTGTAGAATGTATTTGACTTTCATTTGATTCAATTAGCTTTGTAGAATGTATTTGACTTTTATTTGATTTAATTAGTTTGTTTGAATGTATTTGACTCTCATTTGATTCAAATAGCTTTGTTTGAATGTGGTTCACTTTTATTTGATTCAATTAGCTATGTAGAACGTATTTGACTTTCATTTGATTTAAATAGCTTTGTTTGAATGTGTTTGACTTTCATTTGATTCCATCAGCTTTGTAGAATGTATTTGACTTTCATTTGATTCAATTAGCTTTGTTTGAATGTGTTTGACTTTCATTTGATTCAATTAGCATTGTAGAATGTATTAGACTTTCATTTGATTCAATTGGCTTTGTTTGAATGTGTTTGACTTTAATTTGATTCAATTAGCTTTGTAAAATGTATTTGACTTTCATTTGATTCAATTAGCTTTGTAGAATGTATTTGACTTTTATTTGATTTAATTAGCTTTGTTTGAATGTATTTGACTCTCATTTGATTCAAAAAGCTTTGTTTGAATGTGTTTCACTTTTATTTGATTCAAAAAGCTTTGTTTGATTGTGTTTGACTTTCATTTAAATTAAAAAGCTTTTTTTGAATGTGTTTGACTTTCATTTGATTTAAAAGGCTTTGTTTGAATGTGTTTGACTTTCATTTGATTCAATTAGCTTTGTAGAATGTATTTTACTTTTATTTGATTTAATTAGTTTTGTTTGAATTTATTTGACTCTCATTTGATTCAAATAGCTTTGTTTGAATGTGTTTGACTTTCATTTGATTCAATTAGCTTTGTAGAATGTATTTGACTTTCATTTGATTTAAATAGCTTTATTTGAATGTGTTTGACTTTCATTTGATTCAATTAGCTTTGTAGAATCTATTTGACTTTCATTTGATTCGAAATCTTTGTTTGAATGTGTTTGACTTTCATTTGATTCAATTAGCTTTGTTTGAATGTGTTTGACTTTCATTTGATTCAATTAGCTTTGTTGAATGTATTTGACTTTTATTTGATTCAATTAGCTTTGTTTGAAAGTGTTTGACTTTCATTTGATTCAATTAGCTTTGTAGAATGTATCTAACTTTCATTTGATTCAATTAGCTTTGTAGAATGTATTTGACTTTTATTTGATTTCATTAGCTTTGTTTGAATGTATTTGACTCTCATTTGATCCGAATAGCTTTGTTTAAATGTGCTTGACTTTCATTTGATTCAATTAGCTTTGTTTAAATGTGTTTGACTTTAATTTGATTCAATTAGCTTTGTTGAATGTATTTGACTTTCATTTGGTTCAATTAGCTTTGTTTGAATGTGTTTGACTTTCATTTGATTCAATTAGCTTTGTAGAATGTATTTGACTTTTATTTGATTACATTAGCTTTGTTTGAATGTATTTGACTCTCATTTGATTCAAATAGCTTTGTTTGAATGTGTTTCACTTTTATTTGATTCAATTAGCTTTGTAGAACGTATTTGACTTTCATTTGATTCAAATAGCTTTGTTTGAATGTGTTTGACTTTCATTTGATTCTATCAGCTTTGTAGAATGTATTTGACTTTCAATTGATTCAAATAGCTTTGTTTGAATGTGTTTGACTTTCGTTTGATTCAATTAGCTTTGTAGAATGTATTTGACTTTCATTTGATTCAAATAGCTTTGTTTGAATGTGTTCGACATTCATTTGATTCAATTAGCTTTGTAAAATGTATTTGACTTTCATTTGAGTCAAATAACTTTGTTTGACTGTGTTTGACTTTCATTTAAATTAAAAAGCTTTTTTTGAATGTGTTTGACTTTCATTTGATTTAAAAGGCTTTGTTTGAATGTGTTTGACTTTCATTTGATTCAATTAGCTTTGTAGAATGTATTTTACTTTTAATTGATTTAATTAGCTTTGTTTGAATTTATTTGACTCTCATTTGATTCAAATAGCTTTGTTTTAATGTGTTTGACTTTCATTTGATTCAATTAGCTTTGTAGAACGTATTGGACTTTCATTTGATTCGAAATCTTTGTTTGAATGTGTTTGACTTTCATTTGATTCAATTAGCTTTGTAGAATGTATTTGACTTTCATTTGATTCAATTGGCTTTGATTGAATGTGTTTGACTTTCATTTGATTCAATTTGCTTTGTAGAATGTATTTGACTTTCATTTGATTCGAAATCTTTGTTTGAATGTGTTTGACTTTCATTTGATTCAATTAGCTTTGTAGAATGTATTTGACTTTCATTTGATTCAATTGGCTTTGATTGAATGTGTTTGACTTTCATTTGATTCAATTAGCTTTGTAGAATGTATTTGACTTTTATTTGATTTAATTAGCTTTGTTTGAATGTATTTGACTCTCATTTGATTCAAAAAGCTTTGTTTGAATGTGTTTCACTTTTATTTGATTCAAAAAGCTTTGTTTGATTGTGTTTGACTTTCATTTAAATTAAAAAGCTTTTTTTGAATGTGTTTGACTTTCATTTGATTTAAAAGGCTTTGTTTGAATGTGTTTGACTTTCATTTGATTCAATTAGCTTTGTAGAATGTATTTTACTTTTATTTGATTTAATTAGTTTTGTTTGAATTTATTTGACTCTCATTTGATTCAAATAGCTTTGTTTGAATGTGTTTGACTTTCATTTGATTCAATTAGCTTTGTAGAATGTATTTGACTTTCATTTGATTTAAATAGCTTTATTTGAATGTGTTTGACTTTCATTTGATTCAATTAGCTTTGTAGAATCTATTTGACTTTCATTTGATTCGAAATCTTTGTTTGAATGTGTTTGACTTTCATTTGATTCAATTAGCTTTGTTTGAATGTGTTTGACTTTCATTTGATTCAATTAGCTTTGTTGAATGTATTTGACTTTTATTTGATTCAATTAGCTTTGTTTGAAAGTGTTTGACTTTCATTTGATTCAATTAGCTTTGTAGAATGTATCTAACTTTCATTTGATTCAATTAGCTTTGTAGAATGTATTTAACTTTTATTTGATTTCATTAGCTTTGTTTGAATGTATTTGACTCTCATTTGATCCGAATAGCTTTGTTTAAATGTGCTTGACTTTCATTTGATTCAATTAGCTTTGTTTAAATGTGTTTGACTTTAATTTGATTCAATTAGCTTTGTTGAATGTATTTGACTTTCATTTGGTTCAATTAGCTTTGTTTGAATGTGTTTGACTTTCATTTGATTCAATTAGCTTTGTAGAATGTATTTGACTTTTATTTGATTACATTAGCCTTGTTTGAATGTATTTGACTCTCATTTGATTCAAATAGCTTTGTTTGAATGTGTTTCACTTTTATTTGATTCAATTAGCTTTGTAGAACGTATTTGACTTTCATTTGATTCAAATAGCTTTGTTTGAATGTGTTTGACTTTCATTTGATTCTATCAGCTTTGTAGAATGTATTTGACTTTCAATTGATTCAAATAGCTTTGTTTGAATGTGTTTGACTTTCGTTTGATTCAATTAGCTTTGTAGAATGTATTTGACTTTCATTTGATTCAAATAGCTTTGTTTGAATGTGTTCGACATTCATTTGATTCAATTAGCTTTGTAAAATGTATTTGACTTTCATTTGAGTCAAATAACTTTGTTTGACTGTGTTTGACTTTCATTTAAATTAAAAAGCTTTTTTTGAATGTGTTTGACTTTCATTTGATTTAAAAGGCTTTGTTTGAATGTGTTTGACTTTCATTTGATTCAATTAGCTTTGTAGAATGTATTTTACTTTTAATTGATTTAATTAGCTTTGTTTGAATTTATTTGACTCTCATTTGATTCAAATAGCTTTGTTTTAATGTGTTTGACTTTCATTTGATTCAATTAGCTTTGTAGAACGTATTGGACTTTCATTTGATTCGAAATCTTTGTTTGAATGTGTTTGACTTTCATTTGATTCAATTAGCTTTGTAGAATGTATTTGACTTTCATTTGATTCAATTGGCTTTGATTGAATGTGTTTGACTTTCATTTGATTCAATTTGCTTTGTAGAATGTATTTGACTTTCATTTGATTCGAAATCTTTGTTTGAATGTGTTTGACTTTCATTTGATTCAATTAGCTTTGTAGAATGTATTTGACTTTCATTCGATTCAATTGGCTTTGATTGAATGTGTTTGACTTTCATTTTATTCAATTTGCTTTGTAGAATGTATTTGACTTTCATTTGATTCAATAAGCTTTGTAGAATGTATTTGACTTTTATTTGATTTAATTAGCTTTGTTTGAATGTATTTGACTCTCATTTGATTCAAAAAGCTTTGTTTGAATGTGTTTCACTTTTATTTGATTCAATTAGCTTTGTAGAACGTATTTGACTTTCATTTGATTCAAATAGCATTGTTTGAATGTGTTTGACTTTCATTTGATTTCATCAGCTTTGTAGAATGTATTTAACTTTTAATTGATTCAAATATCTTTGTTTGAATGTGTTTGACTTTCATTTGATTCAATTAGCTTTGTAGAATGTATTTGACTTTCATTTGATTCAAATAGCTTTGTTTGAATGTGTTTGACTTTCATATAAATTAATTAGCTTTGTAAAATGTATTTGACTTTCATTTGAGTCAAATAACTTTGTTTGACTGTGTTTGACTTTCATTTAAATTAAAAAGCTTTTTTTGAATGTGTTTGACTTTCATTTGATTCAAATAGCTTTGTAGAATGTATTAGACTTTTATTTGATTTAATTAGCTTTGTTTGAATGTATTTGACTCTCATTTGATTCAAATAGCTTTGTTTGAATGTGCTTAACTTTCATTTGATTCAATTAGCTTTGTTTGAATGTGTTTGACTTTCATTTGATTCAATTAGCTTTGTTGAATGTATTTGACTTTTATTTGATTCAATTAGCTTTGTTTGAAAGTGTTTGACTTTCATTTGATTCAATTAGCTTTGTAGAATGTATCTGACTTTCATTTGATTCAATTAGCTTTGTAGAATGTATTTGACTTTTATTTGATTTAATTAGCGTTGTTTGAATGTATTTGACTCTCATTTGATTCGAATAGCTTTGTTTGAATGTGCTTGACTTTCATTTGATTCAATTAGCTTTGTTTAAATGTGTTTGACTTTAATTTGATTCAATTAGCTTTGTTGAATGTGTTTGACTTTAATTTAATTCAATTAGCTTTGTAGAATGTATTAGACTTTTATTTGATTTAATTAGCTTTGTTTGAATGTATTTGACTCTCATTTGATTTAAATAGCTTTGTTTGAATGTGCTTGACTTTCATTTGATTCAAATGGCTTTGTTTGAATGTGTTTGACTTTCATTTGATTCAATTAGCTTTGTTGGATGTATTTGACTTTCATTTGATTCAATTAGCTTTGTAGAATGTATCTGACTTTCATTTGATTCAATTAGCATTGTAGAATGTATTTGACTTTTATTTGATTTAATTAGCTTTGTTTGAATGTATTTGACTCTCATTTAATTCAAATAGCTATGTTTGAATGTGTTTCACTTTTATTTGATTCAATTAGCTATGTAGAACGTATTTGACTTTCATTTGTTTCAAATAGCTTTGTTTGAATGTGTTTGACTTTCATTTGATTCCATCATTTTTGTAGAATGTATTTGACTTTCATTTGATTCAATTAGCTTTGTTTGAATGTGTTTGACTTTCATTTGATTCAATTAGCTTTGTAGAATGTATTTGTTTCATTTGATTCAATTGGCTTTGTTTGAAATGTGTTTGACTTTCATTTGATTCAATTAGCTTTGTAGAATGTATTTGACTTTCATTTGATTCAATTAGATTTGTAGAATGTATTTGACTTTTATTTGATTTAATTAGCTTTGTTTGAATGTATTTGACTCTCATTTGATTCAAAAAGCTTTGTTTGAATGTGTTTCACTTTTATTTGATTCAATTAGCTTTGTAGAACGTATTTGACTTTCATTTTATTCAAATAGCATTGTTTGAATGTGTTTGACTTTCATTTGATTTCATCAGCTTTGTAGAATGTATTTGACTTTCAATTGATTCAAATATCTTTGTTTGAATGTGTTTGACTTTCATTTGATTCAATTAGCTTTGTAGAATGTATTTGACTTTCATTTGATTCAAATAGCTTTGTTTGAATGTGTTTGACTTTCATTTGATTCAATTAGCTTTGTAAAATATATTTGACTTTCATTTGAGTCAAATAACTTTGTTTGACTGTGTTTGACTTTCATTTAAATTAAAAAGCTTTTTTTGAATGTTTTTGACTTTCATTTGATTTAAAAGGCTTTGTTTGAATGTCTTTGACTTTCATTAGATTCAATTAGCTTTGTAGAATGTATTTTACTTTTATTTGATTTAATTAGCTTTGTTTGAATTTATTTGACTCTCATTTGATTCAAATAGCTTTGTTTGAATGTGTTTGACTTTCATTTGATTCAATTAGCTTTGTAGAATGTATTTGACTTTCATTTGATTTAAATAGCTTTATTTGAATGTGTTTGACTTTCATTTGATTCAATTAGCTTTGTAGAATGTATTTGACTTTCATTTGATTCGAAATCTTTGTTTGAATGTGTTTGACTTTCATTTGATTCAATTAGCTTTGTTTGAATGTGTTTGACTTTAATTAAATTCTATTAGCTTTGTAGAATGTATTAGACTTTTATTTGATTTAATTAGCTTTGTTTGAATGTATTTGACTCTCATTTGATTTAAATAGCTTTGTTTGAATGTGCTTGACTTTCATTTGATTCAATTAGCTTTGTTTGAATGTGTTTGACTTACATTTGATTCAATTAGCTTTGTTGAATGTATTTGACTTTCATTTGATTCAATTAGCTTTGTTTGAATGTGTTTGACTTTCATTTGATTCAATTAGCTTTGTTGAATGTATTTGACTTTCATTTGATTCAATTAGCTTTGTTTGAATGTGTTTGACTTTCATTTGATTCAATTAGCTTTGTAGAATGTATCTGACTTTCATTTGATTCAATTAGCTTTGTAGAATGTATTTGACTTTTATTTGATTTAATTAGCTTTGTTTGAATGTATTTGACTCTCATTTAATTCAAATAGCTTTGTTTGAATGTGTTTCACTTTTATTTGATTCAATTAGCTTTGTAGAACGTATTTGACTTTCATTTGATTCAAATAGCTTTGTTTGAATGTGTTTGACTTTCATTTGATTCCATCAGCTTTGTAGAATGCATTTGACTTTCATTTGATTCGAAATCTTTGTTTGAATGTGTTTGACTTTCATTTGATTCAATTAGCTTTGTTTGAATGAGTTTGACTTTAATTTAATTCAATTAGCTTTGTAGAATGTATTAGACTTTTATTTGATTCAATTAGCTTTGTAGAATGTATTTGACTTTCATTTGATTCAATTAGCTTTGTTTGAATGTGTTTGACTTTCATTTGATTCAATTAGCTTTGTTGAATGTATTTGACTTTCATTTGATTCAATTAGCTTTGTTTGAATGTGTTTGACTTTCATTTGATTAAATTTGCGTTGTAGAATGTATTTGACTCTCATTTGATTCAAATAGCTTTGTTTGAATGCGTTTAACTTTCATTTGATTCAATTAGCATTGTAGAATACATTTCACTTTTATTTAATTTAAACAACTTTGTTTGAATGTGTTTGACTTTCATTTGACTCAAATAGCTTTATTTGATTGCGTTTGACTTTCATTTGATACAATTAGCTTTGTAGAACGTATTTAACTTTCATTTGATTCAAATAGCTTTGTTTGAATGTGTTTGACTTTCATTTGATTCAATTAGCTTTGTAGAATGTATTTGACTTTCATTTGACTCAAATAGCTTTGTTTGACTGTGTTTGACTTTCATTTGTTTCAATTTGCTTTGTAGAACGTATTTGACTTTCATTTTATTCAAATAGCTTTGATTTAATGAGTTTGACTTTCATTTGATTCAATTAGCTTTGTAGAATTTATTTGACATTCATTTAATTTAAATAGATTTGTTTGAATGTGTTTGATTTTCATTTGATTCAATTTGCTTTGTTTGAATGTGTTTGACTTTCATTTGATTCAATTAGCTTTATAGAATGTATTTGACTTTCATTTGATTCAATTGGCTTTGTTTGAATGTGTTTGACTTTAATTTGATTCAATTAGCTTTGTAGAATGTATTTGACTTTCATTTGATTCAATTAGCTTTGTTTGAATGTGTTTGACTTTCATTTGATTCAATTAGCTTTGTTGAATGTATTTGACTTTCATTTGATTCAATTAGCTTTGTTTGAATGTGTTTGACTTTCATTTGATTCTATTAGCTCTGTAGAATGTATTTGACTCTCATTTGATTCAAATAGCTTTGTTTGAATGCGTTTAACTTTCATTTGATTCAATTAGCATTGTAGAATACATTTCAGTTTCATTTAATTTAAACAACTTTGTTTGAATGTGTTTGACTTTCATTTGACTCAAATAGCTTTATTTTATTGTGTTTGACTTTCCTTTGATACAATTAGCTTTGTAGAACGTATTTAAATTTCATTTGATTCAAATAGCTTTGTTTGAATGTGTTTGACTTTCATTTGATTCAATTAGCTTTGTAGAATGTATTTGACTTTCATTTGACTCAAATAACTTTGTTTGACTGTGTTTGACTTTTATTTGTTTCAATTTGCTTTGTAGAATTTATTTGACTTTCATTTTCTTCAAATAGCTTTGTTTGAATGTGTTTGACTTTCATTTGGTTCAATTAGCTTTGTAGAATGTATTTGACATTCATTTAATTTAAATAGATTTGTTTGAATGTGTTTGACTTTCATTTGATTCAATTAGCTTTGTAGAATGTATTTTACTTTTATTTGATTTAATTAGCTTTGTTTGAATTTATTTGACTCTCATTTGATTCAAATACCTTTGTTAGAATGTGTTTGACTTTCATTTGATTCAATTAGCTTTGTAGAATGTATTTGACTTTCATTTGATTTAAATAGCTTTATTTGAATGTGTTTGACTTTCATTTGATTCAATTAGCTTTGTAGAATGTATTTGACTTTCATTTGATTCGAAATCTTTGTTTGAATGTGTTTGACTTTCATTTGATTCAATTAGCTTTGTTTGAATGTGTTTGACTTTAATTTAATTCAATTAGCTTTGTAGAATGTATTAGACTTTTATTTGATTTAATTAGCTTTGTTTGAATGTATTTGACTCTCATTTGATTCAAATAGCTTTGTTTGAATGTGTTTGACTTTCATTTTATTCAAATAGCTTTGTTTGAATGTGTTTGACTTTCATTTGATTCAATTAGCTTTGTAGAATGTATTTGACTTTCATTTGATTCAATTAGCTTTGTTTGAATGTGTTTGACTTTCATTTGATTCAATTAGCTTTGTTGAATGTATTTGACTTTCATTTGATTCAATTAGCTTTGTTTGAATGTGTTTGACTTTCATTTGATTCAATTAGCTTTGTAGAATGTATTTGACTCTCATTTGATTCAAATAGCTTTGTTTGAATGCGTTTAACTTTCATTTGATTCAATTAGCATTGTAGAATACATTTCACTTTTATTTAATTTAAACAACTATGTTTGAATGTGTTTGACTTTCATTTGACTGAAATAGCTTTATTTGATTGCGTTTGACTTTCATTTGATACTATTAGCTTTGTAGAACGTATTTAACTTTCATTTGATTCAAATAGCTTTGTTTGAATGTGTTTGACTTTCATTTGATTCAATTAGCTTTGTAGAATGTATTTGACTTTCATTTGACTCAAATAACTTTGTTTGACTGTGTTTGACTTTCATTTGTTTCAATTTGCTTTGTAGAATGTATTTGACTTTCATTTTATTCAAATAGCTTTGTTTTAATGTGTTTGACTTTCATTTTATTCAATTAGCTTTGTAGAATGTATTTGACATTCATTTAATTTAAATTGATTTGTTTGAATGTGTTTGACTTTCATTTGATTCAAATAGCTTTGTTCGAATGTGTTTGACTTTCATTTGATTCAATTAGCTTTGTAGAATGTATTAGACTTTAATTTAATTCAAATAGATTTGTTTGAATGTGTTTGACTTTCATTTGATTCAATTAGCTTTGTTTGAATGTGTTTGACTTTCATTTGATTTAATTAGCTTTGTAGAATGTATTTGACCGTCATTTGATTCAAATAGCTTTGTTTGAATGTGTTTGAATTTCATTTAATTCAATTTGCTTTGTAGAATGCATTTCACTTTCATTTGATTTATATTGCTTTGTTTGAATGTGTTTCACTTTCATTTAAATTAAAAAGCTTTTTTTGAATGTGTTTGACTTTCATTTGATTTAAAAGGCTTTGTTTGAATGTGTTTGACTTTCGTTTGATTCAATTAGCTTTGTAGAATGTATTTTACTTTTATTTGATTTAATTAGCTTTGTTTGAATTTATTTGACTCTTATTTGATTCAAATAGCTTTGTTTGAATGTGTTTGACTTTCATTTGATTCAATTAGCTTTGTAGAATGTATTTGACTTTCATTTGATTTAAATAGCTTTATTTGAATGTGTTTGACTTTCATTTGATTCAATTAGCTTTGTAGATTGTATTTAACATTCATTTGATTCGAAATCTTTGTTTGAATGTGTTTGACTTTCATTTGATTCAATTAGCTTTGTTTGAATGTGTTTGACTTTAATTTAATTCAATTAGCTTTGTAGAATGATTAGACTTTTATTTGATTTAATTAGCTTTGTTTGAATGTATTTGACTCTCATTTGATTCAAATAGCTTTGTTTAATGTGCTTGACTTTCATTTGATTCAATTAGCTTTGTTTGAATGTGTTTGACTTTCATTTGATTCAATTAGCTTTGTTGAATGTATTTGACTTTCATTTGATTCAATTAGCTTTGTTTGAATGTGTTTGACTTTCATTTGATTCAATTAGCTTTGTAGAATGTATCTGACTTTCATTTGATTCAATTAAATTTGTTTGAATGTATTTGACTCTCATTTGATTCAAATAGCTTTGTTTGAATGTGTTTCACTTTTATTTAATTCAATTAGCTTTGTAGATCGTATTTGACTTTCATTTGATTCAAATAGCTTTGTTTGAATGTGTTTGACTTTCATTTGATTCCATCAGCTTTATAGAATGTATTTTACTTTCAATGGATTCAAATAGCTTAGTGTGAATGTGTTTGACTTTCATTTGATTCAATTAGCTTTGTAGAATGTATTTGACTTTCATTTGATTCAAATAGCTTTGTTTGAATGTGTTTGACTTTCATTTGATTCAATTAGCTTTGTAAAATGTATTTGATTTTCATTTGAGTCAAATAACTTTGTTTGACTGTGTTTAACTTTCATTTAAATTAAAAAGCTTTTTTTGAATGTATTTTACTTTCATTTGATTTAAAAGGCTTTGTTTGAATATGTTTGACTTTCATTTGATTCAATTAGCTTTGTAGAATGTATTTTACTTTTATTTGATTTAATTAGCTTTGTTTGAATTTATTTGAATCTCATTTGATTCAAATAGCTTTGTTAGAATGTGTTTGACTTTCATTTGATTCAATTAGCTTTGTAGAATGTATTTGACTTTCATTTGATTTAAATAGCTTTATTTGAATGTGTTTGACTTTCATTTGATTCAATTAGCTTTGTAGAATGTATTTGACTTTCATTTGATTCGAAATCTTTGTTTGAATGTGTTTGACTTTCATTTGATTCAATTAGCTTTGTTTGAATGTGTTTGACTTTAATTTAATTCAATTAGCTTTGTAGAATGTATTAGACTTTTATTTGATTTAATTAGCTTTGTTTGAATGTATTTGACTCTCATTTGATTCAAATAGCTTTGTTTGAATGTGTTTGACTTTCATTTTATTCAAATAGCTTTGTTTGAATGTGTTTGACTTTCATTTGATTCAATTAGCTTTGTAGAATGTATTTGACTTTCATTTGATTCAATTAGCTTTGTTTGAATGTGTTTGACTTTCATTTGATTCAATTAGCTTTGTTGAATGTATTTAACTTTCATTTGATTCAATTAGCTTTGTTTGAATGTGTTTGACTTTCATTTGATTCAATTAGCTTTGTAGAATGTATTTGACTCTCATTTGATTCAAATAGCTTTGTTTGAATGCGTTTAACTTTCATTTGATTCAATTAGCATTGTAGAATACATTTCACTTTTATTTAATTTAAACAACTATGTTTGAATGTGTTTGACTTTCATTTGACTGAAATAGCTTTATTTGATTGCGTTTGACTTTCATTTGATACTATTAGCTTTGTAGACAACTTGGTTATGGACATTTCTTTGGTTCAAGACGTAGCATCATGTATTGGTGCTATGCATTCTATCCTTGGGCAGCAAGATATTCAACCCCTTGAATTTCTTGTTGTTCTTATTAACTAGTTTATTCTAGTTCTTTTTATGCTTTGAATAAATTGTAAACTTTAGTCATTTTAAGTTTGCAAATTAGTTATATTTTTTCTTAGTTCTTTTTAGCTGATTTTAGTTCGAAAAATATTGTCACATTCACACAAAAGTACAAGTGCAAAGATACATCAAAATGGCAGCCATTTAAGCTTGGAATCCGAAATTCTTTTACAAGGAATTTCAAAGCTTTAACTTGGGTGTTACAATCAGCATCAATGAGGAGTTACAAGCTTTCATTTGAGTCTTCAAGTGGCCGTTTATTTCAGCCAGCAACTGGTACATTCAAGAGGCGTCCAAGTACATCCTTGACCACATACATTCAAGCTTAATTCAAGGCTTGAAACAAGGAGGAGTTACACTTCACTTGCTGTTTGAATTGGGCGTGAAAAGGGGAGCTGTTTCATCTCCAAGTTGCTGCTTGTTGGGCGTGAATCAAGGGGGAGTTATACTCTCTTATTTCTGATTTTATTTGGAGGTTACAAACCACCATTTTCTCTTTGATGTATCTAGTTAAGTAAGGCTTCTTTTATTAATGTATCTAGACAACAAAAGCTGAATTGTACTTAGCTTTAGGCGTGTAACAAGTGAGCTGAAAAGTCACTTAAGTTAGCTTGTACTTAAGGATGCTTGTTCACTATAAATAGCAAGCAAATGTGAATGAAAAAATCAGATTATTGCAAACAAAAAAAAGACTTGTCTTACATTCGTTTCTTGGATTAGAAACAAAACCTGAAATTCTTGGATTTGGAATTTCGTTTCCTTTGCTTAGTTAGCTAGTTTAGGCTACTAGTTGGCTTGTGATCTTAGGAACCCAAAACGTTTCTTAGTGGTGTGACTTTATCTGAGAAGCTTTTGGTTCTTTAGCCTTATCTATCCCTTGGTTTATCCCTTGTGTATTTCGAGTGTTACTCCAAATATACAACATTTGGCGCTAGAAGGAGGGGGGTCTAGCAAACAAATACCCAAACACAATACCCCAAACACATACCCAAACACAAACCATGGCCGACATCCCACCCCCTAATTGGCAAGAATATGTCAATAAGGTTGCACAAGAGAAAGAAGATATGGAGCAACGAATGCAATATTTGCAAGGTCAGTTAAGAGACCTTTCTATTAAGTTGCGCCATCAAAAAGAGGGTTTTACCAATCAAAGTGATGAAGAAGTGAGTGAATCTAATTTCAATCACAATGATAGACCTTATCATGAAAGAGAAAGGTCACGGCCTAACAATGACATTAAGGCTGACATTCCGGAGTATGATGGCAAACTCGATGCTGATGAGTTTGTAGAATGGCTTAGAACGGTGGAGAGAGTGTTTGAATACAAGCAAACACCGGAAGAAAAGAAGGTGAAAATTGTAGCCTTGAAGTTGAGAAAATATGCCTCAACTTGGTGGGCTAGCGTGTGTGCCAAAAGGGAAAGGCAAGACAAAGAGAAAGTGAGATCGTGGATCAAGATGAAGAAGTTGCTGAAACAAAAGTTTCTTCCCACATACTATGTGCAAGAAAACTTTTCCAAGTTCCACAACCTCAAACAAGGTACAAAATCAGTAGAAGAATATGCTAGGGAGTTTGAAGGGTTTGTCATGAAATGTGGAGTAGAGGAAGATGAACCTCAAACATTGGTGCGCTTTTTGGGAGGGCTTGACCCAAAAATAGCCAATGTGGCCGAACTACATCCTTACTCTACCCTTGAAGAGCTCATTATCTTAGCACATAAGATTGAGCAGCAACAAAAAGCAAGAGGCAAAAGTGAATCATCACGTTTTGCATCTCAAACCTCATTTCCCCAAACAAAGCAAACATCCAATTTCCCACCTTTAAACCCAACGTCCAATCAGCCTACTTCTAAACCACCTTCACAAAACACCCAAGATTCCAACCCAAAACCAGCCCCAAGAAGATGTTTTCGGTGTCAAGGCCTTGGACATTTGGCTAGTGATTGTCCAAATAAAAGGATTGTCACTTTGATTGAGCATGAAGAGGAGGATGAATTAGAAAATGAAGTGGACAGCAACCTTGAGGAGAATGATGAGTATGCGTGTCTTGGACCAGACGAAGGAGAATGCTTGGTGGTTCGACGCACACTTAGCAATATGGTTGGCAAAGAAGGAAGTTTGCAACGTGAGTCAATCTTTCACACTCGTTGCACCATTGGTGGAAAGGTATGTACAATGATTATTGATGGAGGTAGTTGTACCAATGTAGCTTCACAAGTAATGATAGACAAACTGAAACTTAAAACCGTTCCTCACCCTAAACCTTATGTGATTCAATGGCTAAATCATGGTAAAGGGATTCAAGTAACACAACAAGTCTTGTTATCATTTAGCATTGGTAAAACTTATGAAGAAGAATTGTGGTGTGATGTTATACCTATGAATGCATGTCATATTTTACTTGGTAGACCTTGGTTATTTGATAGGCGTGTGATGCATGATGGGTATAAAAACACATATTCCTTCACTAAGGATGGACGGAAAATACTTCTTACCCCCCTAAACCTCAAAAACGATCACCCCATATCCACACCCCCTACTTCCCTTACCACTCTCATAAAATCAGAATTGCATGAGTATAAAGCTCACAAACAATTCATTTTAAGCCAACTTGATGCCCCTTCCAAACCGTCACAAGAAGAGCCACACCCACTCCTCACCCCTCTTCTCAAAACCTTTTCCTATGTTTTCCCCGAAGACATTCCCCTTGGCTTACCCCCAAAACGTGACACACAACACAAAATTGATCTTGTTCCCGGTTCAATGCTCCCAAACAAACCAGCCTATGCAACTTATGATGCTACTCCTGTTGCTAACTTGTTTTTCAATGAGATTGTTCGTTTACATGGTGTACCTAAATCCATGGTGAGTGATCGTGATCCAAAATTTCTAAGTCATTTTTGGCTTACATTATGGAGGAAGATGGGCACGAAATTGAACTTTAGCACTTCAAGTCATCCTCAAACGGATGGTCCAACCGAAGTGACTAATAGAACTTTGGGATCCTTGCTGCGGTCTTTGGCTACTAAACGTCCCAAGCAATGGGAAGAGATGCTTTACTATGATGAGTTTGAAGAGTTGCCGAGTTTGAGGGCAAACTCTTTTCAAGAAGGGGGGAATGTTGTAGCCAAGCCTAACAACTTGGTTATGGACATTTCTTTGGTTCAAGACGTAGCATCATGTATTGGTGCTATGCATTCTATCCTTGGGCAGCAAGATATTCAACCCCTTGAATTTCTTGTTGTTCTTATTAACTAGTTTATTCTAGTTCTTTTTATGCTTTGAATAAATTGTAAACTTTAGTCATTTTAAGTTTGCAAATTAGTTATATTTTTTCTTAGTTCTTTTTAGCTGATTTTAGTTCGAAAAATATTGTCACATTCACACAAAAGTACAAGTGCAAAGATACATCAAAATGGCAGCCATTTAAGCTTGGAATCCGAAATTCTTTTACAAGGAATTTCAAAGCTTTAACTTGGGTGTTACAATCAGCATCAATGAGGAGTTACAAGCTTTCATTTGAGTCTTCAAGTGGCCGTTTATTTCAGCCAGCAACTGGTACATTCAAGAGGCGTCCAAGTACATCCTTGACCACATACATTCAAGCTTAATTCAAGGCTTGAAACAAGGAGGAGTTACACTTCACTTGCTGTTTGAATTGGGCGTGAAAAGGGGAGCTGTTTCATCTCCAAGTTGCTGCTTGTTGGGCGTGAATCAAGGGGGAGTTATACTCTCTTATTTCTGATTTTATTTGGAGGTTACAAACCACCATTTTCTCTTTGATGTATCTAGTTAAGTAAGGCTTCTTTTATTAATGTATCTAGACAACAAAAGCTGAATTGTACTTAGCTTTAGGCGTGTAACAAGTGAGCTGAAAAGTCACTTAAGTTAGCTTGTACTTAAGGATGCTTGTTCACTATAAATAGCAAGCAAATGTGAATGAAAAAATCAGATTATTGCAAACAAAAAAAAGACTTGTCTTACATTCGTTTCTTGGATTAGAAACAAAACCTGAAATTCTTGGATTTGGAATTTCGTTTCCTTTGCTTAGTTAGCTAGTTTAGGCTACTAGTTGGCTTGTGATCTTAGGAACCCAAAACGTTTCTTAGTGGTGTGACTTTATCTGAGAAGCTTTTGGTTCTTTAGCCTTATCTATCCCTTGGTTTATCCCTTGTGTATTTCGAGTGTTACTCCAAATATACAACACGTTTGACTTTCATTTGATACTATTAGCTTTGTAGAACGTATTTAACTTTCATTTGATTCAAATAGCTTTGTTTGAATGTGTTTGACTTTCATTTGATTCAATTAGCTTTGTAGAATGTATTTGACTTTCATTTGACTCAAATAACTTTTGTTGTATATTTGGAGTAACACTCGAAATACACAAGGGATAAACCAAGGGATAGATAAGGCTAAAGAACCAAAGGCTTCTTAGATAAAGTCACACCACTAAGAAACGTTTTGGATTCCTAAGATCACAAGCCAACTAGTAGCCTAAACTAGCTAACTAAGCAAAGGAAACGAAATTCCAAATCCAAGAATTTCAGGTTTTTGTTTCTAATCCAAGAAACGAATGTAAGACAAGTCTTTTTTGTTTGCAATAATCTGATTTTTTCATTCACATTTGCTTGCTATTTATAGTGAGCAAACATCTTAAGTACAAGCTGAATTAAGTGGCTTTTAGCTCACTTGTTACACGTCCAAACTAAGTACATATCAGTTTTTGTAGCCTAGATACATTAATAAAAGAAGCCTTACTTAACTAGATACATCAAGAGCAAATGACGGTTTGTAACCTCCAAATTATGAGTGAAATAAAATCAGAAACAAGAGAGTATAACCCCCCCTTGATTCACGCCAATCAAAGCAGCAACTTGGAGTTGTAACGGCTCCCCTTTTCACGCCCAAATTCAAACAGCAAGTGAAGTGTAACTCCCCCTTGTTTCAAGCCTTGAATCAAGCTTGAATGTATGTAGACAAGGATGTACTTGGACGCCTCTTGAATGTACCCATTGCTGGCTGAAATAAACGGCCACTTGAAGGCTCATTTTAAAGCTTGTAACTCCTCATTGAAGCTGATTGTAACACCCAAGTTAAAGCCTTAAAATACCTCCAAATTAGTTTCGGATTTTATGCCTTCTTCACAAGCTTAAACGGCTGCTTTTGTGATGCATCTTGATCTTGTACTTGATGTGTGAATATTTTCGAACTATAATCAGCTAAAAATAACTAAGAAAAATATAACTAATTTGCAAACTTAAAATAAGACTAAAGTTTACAATTTATTCAAAGCATAAAAAGAACTAGAACAAACTAGTTAATAAGAACAACAAGAAATTCAAGGGGTTGAATATCTTGCTGCCCAAGGATAGAATGCATAGCACCAAAACATGATGCTACATCTTGAACCATCGAAATGTCCATAACCAAGTTGTTAGGCTTGGCTACAACATTCCCCCCTTCTTGAAAAGAGTTTGCCCTCAAACTCGGCAACTCTTCAAACTCATCATAGTAAAGCATCTCTTCCCATTGCTTGGGACGTTTAGTAGCCAAAGACCGCAGCAAGGATCCCAAAGTTCTATTAGTCACTTCGGTTGGACCATCCGTTTGAGGATGACTTGAAGTGCTAAAGTTCAATTTCGTGCCCATCTTCCTCCATAATGTAAGCCAAAAATGACTTAGAAATTTTGGATCACGATCACTCACCATGGATTTAGGTACACCATGTAAACGAACAATCTCATTGAAAAACAAGTTAGCAACAGGAGTAGCATCATAAGTTGCATAGGCTGGTTTGTTTGGGAGCATTGAACCGGGAACAAGATCAATTTTGTGTTGTGTGTCACGTTTTGGGGGTAAGCCAAGGGGAATGTCTTCGGGGAAAACATAGGAAAAGGTTTTGAGAAGAGGGGTGAGGAGTGGGTGTGGCTCTTCTTGTGACGGTTTGGAAGGGACATCAAGTTGGCTTAAAATGAATGGTTTGTGAGCTTTATACTCATGCAATTCTGATTTTATGAGAGTGGTAAGGTAAGTAGGGGGTGTGGATTTGGGGTGATCGTTTTTGAGGTTTAGGGGGTAAGAAGTATTTTCTGTCCATCCTTAGTGAAGGAATATGTGTTTTTATACCCATCATGCATCACACGCCTATCAAATAACCAAGGTCTACCAAGTAAAATATGACATGCATTCATAGGTATAACATCACACCACAATTCTTCTTCATAAGTTTTACCAATGCTAAATGATAACAAGACTTGTTGTGTTACTTGAATCCCTTTACCATGATTTAGCCATTGAATCACATAAGGTTTAGGGTGAGGAACGGTTTTAAGTTTCAGCTTGTCTATCATTACTTGTGAAGCTACATTGGTACAACTACCTCCATCAATAATCATTGTACATACCTTTCCACCAATGGTGCAACGAGTGTGAAAGATTGACTCACGTTGCAAACTTCCTTCTTTGCCAACCATATTGCTAAGTGTGCGTCGAACCACCAAGCATTCTTGCAAATATTGCATTCGTTGCTCCATATCTTCTTTCTCTTGTGCAACCTTATTGACATATTCTTGCCAATTAGGGGGTGGGATGTCGGCCATGGTTTGTGTTTGGGTATGTGTTTGGGGTATTGTGTTTGGGTATTTGTTTGCTAGACCCCCCTCCTTCTAGCGCCAAATGTTGTATATTTGGAGTAACACTCGAAATACACAAGGGATAAACCAAGGGATAGATAAGGCTAAAGAACCAAAGGCTTCTTAGATAAAGTCACACCACTAAGAAACGTTTTGGATTCCTAAGATCACAAGCCAACTAGTAGCCTAAACTAGCTAACTAAGCAAAGGAAACGAAATTCCAAATCCAAGAATTTCAGGTTTTTGTTTCTAATCCAAGAAACGAATGTAAGACAAGTCTTTTTTGTTTGCAATAATCTGATTTTTTCATTCACATTTGCTTGCTATTTATAGTGAGCAAACATCTTAAGTACAAGCTGAATTAAGTGGCTTTTAGCTCACTTGTTACACGTCCAAACTAAGTACATATCAGTTTTTGTAGCCTAGATACATTAATAAAAGAAGCCTTACTTAACTAGATACATCAAGAGCAAATGACGGTTTGTAACCTCCAAATTATGAGTGAAATAAAATCAGAAACAAGAGAGTATAACCCCCCCTTGATTCACGCCAATCAAAGCAGCAACTTGGAGTTGTAACGGCTCCCCTTTTCACGCCCAAATTCAAACAGCAAGTGAAGTGTAACTCCCCCTTGTTTCAAGCCTTGAATCAAGCTTGAATGTATGTAGACAAGGATGTACTTGGACGCCTCTTGAATGTACCCATTGCTGGCTGAAATAAACGGCCACTTGAAGGCTCATTTTAAAGCTTGTAACTCCTCATTGAAGCTGATTGTAACACCCAAGTTAAAGCCTTAAAATACCTCCAAATTAGTTTCGGATTTTATGCCTTCTTCACAAGCTTAAACGGCTGCTTTTGTGATGCATCTTGATCTTGTACTTGATGTGTGAATATTTTCGAACTATAATCAGCTAAAAATAACTAAGAAAAATATAACTAATTTGCAAACTTAAAATAAGACTAAAGTTTACAATTTATTCAAAGCATAAAAAGAACTAGAACAAACTAGTTAATAAGAACAACAAGAAATTCAAGGGGTTGAATATCTTGCTGCCCAAGGATAGAATGCATAGCACCAAAACATGATGCTACATCTTGAACCATCGAAATGTCCATAACCAAGTTGTTAGGCTTGGCTACAACAACTTTGTTTGACTGTGTTTGACTTTCATTTGTTTCAATTTGCTTTGTAGAATGTATTTGACTTTCATTTTATTCAAATAGCTTTGTTTTAATGTGTTTGACTTTCATTTTATTCAATTAGCTTTGTAGAATGTATTTGACATTCATTTAATTTAAATTGATTTGTTTGAATGTGTTTGACTTTCATTTGATTCAATTAGCTTTGTTCGAATGTGTTTGACTTTCATTTGATTCAATTAGCTTTGTAGAATGTATTAGACTTTAATTTAATTCAAATAGATTTGTTTGAATGTGTTTGACTTTCATTTAATTCAATTAGCTTTGTTTGAATGTGTTTGACTTTCATTTGATTTAATTAGCTTTGTAGAATGTATTTGACCGTCATTTGATTCAAATAGCTTTGTTTGAATGTGTTTGAATTTCATTTAATTCAATTTGCTTTGTAGAATGCATTTCACTTTCATTTGATTTATATTGCTTTGTTTGAATGTGTTTGACTTTCATTTAAATTAAAAAGCTTTTTTTGAATGTGTTTGACTTTCATTTGATTTAAAAGGCTTTGTTTGAATGTGTTTGACTTTCGTTTGATTCAATTAGCTTTGTAGAATGTATTTTACTTTTATTTGATTTAATTAGCTTTGTTTGAATTTATTTGACTCTCATTTGATTCAAATAGCTTTGTTTGAATGTGTTTGACTTTCATTTGATTCAATTAGCTTTGTAGAATGTATTTGACTTTCATTTGATTTAAATAGCTTTATTTGAATGTGTTTGAATTTCATTTGATTCAATTAGCTTTGTAGATTGTATTTAACATTCATTTGATTCGAAATCTTTGTTTGAATGTGTTTGACTTTCATTTGATTCAATTAGCTTTGTTTGAATGTGTTTGACTTTAATTTAATTCAATTAGCTTTGTAGAATGAATTAGACTTTTATTTGATTTAATTAGCTTTGTTTGAATGTATTTGACTCTCATTTGATTCAAATAGCTTTGTTTAATGTGCTTGACTTTCATTTGATTCAATTAGCTTTGTTTGAATGTGTTTGACTTTCATTTGATTCAATTAGCTTTGTTGAATGTATTTGACTTTCATTTGATTCAATTAGCTTTGTTTGAATGTGTTTGACTTTCATTTGATTCAATTAGCTTTGTAGAATGTATCTGACTTTCATTTGATTCAATTAAATTTGTTTGAATGTATTTGACTCTCATTTGATTCAAATAGCTTTGTTTGAATGTGTTTCACTTTTATTTAATTCAATTAGCTTTGTAGATCGTATTTGACTTTCATTTGATTCAAATAGCTTTGTTTGAATGTGTTTGACTTTCATTTGATTCCATCAGCTTTGTAGAATGTATTTTACTTTCAATGGATTCAAATAGCTTAGTGTGAATGTGTTTGACTTTCATTTGATTCAATTAGCTTTGTAGAATGTATTTGACTTTCATTTGATTCAAATAGCTTTGTTTGAATGTGTTTGACTTTCATTTGATTCAATTAGCTTTGTAAAATGTATTTGATTTTCATTTGAGTCAAATAACTTTGTTTGACTGTGTTTAACTTTCATTTAAATTAAAAAGCTTTTTTTGAATGTATTTTACTTTCATTTGATTTAAAAGGCTTTGTTTGAATATGTTTGACTTTCATTTGATTCAATTAGCTTTGTAGAATGTATTTTACTTTTATTTGATTTAATTAGCTTTGTTTGAATTTATTTGACTCTCATTTGATTCTAATAGCTTTGTTTGAATGTGTTTGACTTTCATTTGATTCAATTAGCTTTGTAGAATGTATTGGACTTTCATTTGATTTAAATAGCTTTATTTGAATGTGTTTGACTTTAATTTGATTCAATTAGCTTTGTAGAATGTATTTGACTTTCATTTGATTCGAAATCTTTCTTTGAATGTGTTTGACTTTCATTTGATTCAATTAGCTTTGTTTGAATGTGTTTGACTTTAATTTAATTCAATTAGCTTTGTAGAATGTATTAGACTTTTATTTGATTTAATTAGCTTTGTTTGAATGTATTTGACTCTCATTTGATTCAAATAGCTTTGTTTGAATGTGCTTGACTTTCATTTGATTCAATTAGCTTTGTTTGAATGTGTTTGACTTTCATTTGATTCAATTAGCTTTGTTGAATGTATTTGACTTTCATTTGATTCAATTAGCTTTGTTTGAATGTGTTTGACTTTCATTTGATTCAATTAGCTTTGTTTGAATGTGTTTGACTTTCATTTGATTCAATTAGCTTTGTTGAATGTATTTGACTTTCATTTGATTCAATTAGCTTTGTTTGAATGTGTTTGACTTTCATTTGATTCAATTAGCTTTGTAGAATGTATTTGACTCTCATTTAATTCAAATAGCTTTGATTGAATGCGTTTAACTTTCATTTGATTCAATTAGCATTGTAGAATACATTTCACTTTCATTTAATTTAAACAACTTTGTTTGAATGTGTTTGACTTTCATTTGACTCAAATAGCTTTATTTGATTGCGTTTGACTTTCATTTGATACAATTAGCTTTGTAGAACGTATTTAAATTTCATTTGATTCAAATAGCTTTGTTTGAATGTGTTTGACTTTCATTTGATTCAATGAGCTTTGTAGAATGTATTTGACTTTCATTTGATTTAAATAGCTTTATTTGAATGTGTTTGACTTTCATTTGATTCAATTAGCTTTGTAGAATGTATTTAACTTTCATTTGATTCGAAATCTTTTTTTGAATGTTATTGACTTTCATTTGATTCAATTAGCTTTGTTTGAATGTGTTTGATTTTAATTTAATTCAATTAGCTTTGTAGAATGTATTAGACTTTTATTTGATTTAATTAGCTTTGTTTGAATGTATTTGACTCTCATTTGATTCAATTAGCTTTGTTTGAATGTGTTTGACTTTCATTTGATTCAATTCGCTTTGTTGAATGTATTTGACTTTCAGTTAATTCAATTAGCTTTGTTTGAATGTGTTTGACTTTCATTTGATTCAATTAGCTTTGTAGAATGTATTTGACTTTCATTTGATTCAATTAGCTTTGTTTGAATGTGTTTGACTTTCATTTGATTCAATTAGCTTTGTTGAATGTATTTGACTTTCATTTGATTCAATTAGCTTTGTTTGAATGTGTTTGACTTTCATTTGATTCAATTAGCTTTGTAGAATGTATTTGACTCTCATTTGATTCAAATAGCTTTGTTTGAATGCGTTTAACTTTCATTTGATTCAATTAGCATTGTAGAATGTATTTGACTTTCATTTTCTTCAAATAGCTTTCTTTGAATGTGTTTGACTTTCATTTGGTTCAATTAGCTTTGTAGAATGTAATTGACATTCATTTAATTTAAATAGATTTGTTTGAATGTGTTTGACTTTCATTTGATTCAATTAGCTTTGTAGAATGTATTTTACTTTTATTTGATTTAATTAGCTTTGTTTGAATTTATTTGACTCTCATTTGTTTCAAATAGCTTTGTTAGAATGTGTTTGACTTTCATTTGATTCAATTAGCTTTGTTGAATGTATTTGACTTTCATTTGATTTAAATAGCTTTATTTGAATGTGTTTGACTTTCATTTGATTCAATTAGCTTTGTAGAATGTATTTGACTTTCATTTGATTCGAAATCTTTGTTTGAATGTGTTTGACTTTCATTTGATTCAATTAGCTTTGTTTGAATGTGTTTGACTTTAATTTAATTCAATTAGCTTTGTAGAATGTATTAGACTTTTATTTGATTTAATTAGCTTTGTTTGAATGTATTTGACTCTCATTTGATTCAAATAGCTTTGTTTGAATGTGTTTGACTTTCATTTTATTCAAATAGCTTTGTTTGAATGTGTTTGACTTTCATTTGATTCAATTAGCTTTGTTGAATGTATTTGACTTTCATTTGATTCAATTAGCTTTGTTTGAATGTGTTTGACTTTCATTTGATTCAATTAGCTTTGTTGAATGTATTTGACTTTCATTTGATTCAATTAGCTTTGTTTGAATGTGTTTGACTTTCATTTGATTCAATTAGCTTTGTAGAATGTATTTGACTCTCATTTGATTCAAATAGCTTTGTAGAATGTATTTGACTCTCATTTGATTAAAATAGCTTTGTTTGAATGCGTTTAACTTTCATTTGATTCAATTAGCATTGTAGAATACATTTCACTTTCATTTAATTTAAACAACTTTGTTTGAATGTGTTTGACTTTCATTTGACTCAAATAGCTTTATTTGATTGCGTTTGACTTTCATTTGTTACAATTAGCTTTGTAGAACGTATTTAATTTTCATTTGATTCAAATAGCTTTGTTTGAATGTGTTTGACTTTCATTTGATTCAATTAGCTTTGTAGAATGTATTTGACTTTCATTTGATTTAAATAGCTTTATTTGAATGTGTTTGACTTTCATTTGATTCAATTAGCTTTGTAGAATGTATTTGACTTTCATTTGATTCGAAATCTTTGTTTGAATGTGTTTGACTTTCATTTGATTCAATTAGCTTTGTTTGAATGTGTTTGACTTTAATTTAATTCCATTAGCTTTGTAGAATGTATTAGACTTTTATTTGATTTAATTAGCTTTGTTTGAATGTATTTGACTCTCATTTGATTCAAATAGCTTTGTTTGAATGTGTTTGACTTTCATTTTATTCAAATAGCTTTGTTTGAATGTGTTTGACTTTCATTTGATTCAATTAGCTTTGTAGAATGTATTTGACTTTCATTTGATTCAATTAGCTTTGTTTGAATGTGTTTGACTTTCATTTGATTCAATTAGCTTTGTTGAATGTATTTGACTTTCATTTGATTCAATTAGCTTTGTTTGAATGTGTTTGACTTTCATTTGATTCCATTAGCTTTGTAGAATGTATTTGACTCTTATTTGATTCAAATAGCTTTGTTTGAATGCGTTTAACTTTCATTTGATTCAATTAGCATTGTAGAATACATTTCACTTTTATTTAATTTAAACAACTTTGTTTGAATGTGTTTGACTTTCATTTGACTGAAATAGCTTTATTTGATTGCGTTTGCCTTTCATTTGATACAATTAGCTTTGTAGAACGTATTTAACTTTCATTTGATTCAAATAGCTTTGTTTGAATGTGTTTGACTTTCATTTGATTCAATTCGCTTTGTAGAATGTATTTGACTTTCATTTGACTCAAATAACTTTGTTTGACTGTGTTTGACTTTCATTTGTTTCAATTTGCTTTGTAGAATGTATTTGACTTTCATTTTATTCAAATAGCTTTGTTTTAATGTGTTTGACTTTCATTTGATTCAATTAGCTTTGTACAATGTATTTGACATTCATTTAATTTAAATAGATTTGTTTGAATGTGTTTGCCTTTCATTTGATTCAATTAGCTTTGTTTGAATGTGTTTGACTTTCATTTGATTCAGTTAGCATTGTAGAATGTATTTGACTTTCATTTAATTCAAATAGATTTGTTTGAATGTGTTTGACTTTCATTTGATTCAATTAGCTTTGTTTGAATGTGTTTGACTTTCATTTGATTCAATTAGCTTTGTAGAATGTATTTGACTTTCATTTAATTTAAATAGCTTTGTTTGAATGTGTTTGACTTTCAATTGATTCAATTAGCTTTATAGAATGTATTTGACCGTCATTTGATTCAAATAGCTTTGTTTGAATGTGTTTGAATTTCTTTTAATTCAATTTGCTTTGTAGAATGCATTTCACTTTCATTTGATTTATATAGCTTTGTTTGAATGTGTTTGACTTTCATTTAAATTAAAAAGCTTTTTTTGAATATGTTTGACTTTCATTTGATTTAAAAGGCTTTGTTTGAATGTGTTTGACTTTCATTTGATTCAATTAGCTTTGTAGAATGTATTTTACTTTTATTTGATTTAATTAGCTTTGTTTGAATTTATTTGACTCTCATTTGATTCAAATAGCTTTGTTTGAATGTGTTTGACTTTCATTTGATTCAATTAGCTTTGTAGAATGTATTTGACTTTCATTTGATTTAAATAGCTTTATTTGAATGTGTTTGACTTTTATTTGATTCAATTAGCTTTGTAGAATGTATTTAACATTCATTTGAGTCGAAATCTTTGTTTGAATGTGTTTGACTTTCATTTGATTCAATTAGCTTTGTTTGAATGTGTTTGACTTTAATTTAATTCAATTAGCTTTGTAGAATGTATTAGACTTTTATTTGATTTAATTAGGTTTGTTTGAATGTATTTGAATCTCATTTGATTCAAATAGCTTTGTTTAATGTGCTTGACTTTCATTTGATTCAATTAGCTTTGTTTGAATATGTTTGACTTTCATTTGATTCAATTAGCTTTGTTGAATGTATTTGACTCTCATTTGATTCAAATAGCTTTGTTTGAATGCGTTTAACTTTCATTTGATTCAATTAGCATTGTAGAATACATTTCACTTTCATTTAATTTAAACAACTTTGTTTGAATGTGTTTGACTTTCATTTGACTCAAATAGCTTTATTTGATTGCGTTTGACTTTCATTTGATACAATTAGCTTTGTAGAACGTATTTAAATTTCATTTGATTCAAATAGCTTTGTTTGAATGTGTTTGACTTTCATTTGATTCAATTAGCTTTGTAGAATGTATTTGACTTTCACTTAACTCAAATAACTTTGTTTGACTGTGTTTGACTTTCATTTGTTTCAATTTGCTTTGTAGAATGTATTTGACTTTCATATTCTGCAAATAGCTCTGTGTGAATGTGTTTGACTTTCATTTGGTTCAATTAGCTTTGTAGAATGTATTTGACATTCATTTAATTTAAATAGATTTGTTTGAATGTATTTGACTTTCATTTGATTCAATTAGCTTTGTAGAATGTATTTTACTTTTATTTGATTTAATTAGCTTTGTTTGAATTTATTTGACTCTCATTTGATTCAAATAGCTTTGTTAGAATGTGTTTGACTTTCATTTGATTCAATTAGCTTTGTAGAATGTATTTGACTTTCATTTGATTTAAATAGCTTTATTTGAATGTGTTTGACTTTCATTTGATTCAATTAGCTTTGTAGAATGTATTTGACTTTCATTTGATTCGAAATCTTTGTTTGAATGTGTTTGACTTTCATTTGATTCAATTAGCTTTGTTTGAATGTGTTTGACTTTAATTTAATTCAATTAGCTTTGTAGAATGTATTAGACTTTTATTTGATTTAAATAGGTTTGTTTGAATGTATTGACTCTCATTTGATTCAAATAGCTTTGTTTTTAATGTGCTTTTTGTATCTTGACTTTCATTTGATTCAATTAGCTTTGTTTGAA